>NW_027102354.1:0-51129 GCF_035609145.1 Eleutherodactylus coqui
TCCAAGTCACCTAAAAATATGTATGGAATTAGTCTAACGAGTTCTGGATGTGTTCCTTTCCTGCGCAATTACGCAGCGTATCACGCACCTCCTGGCATATCACATGTATATTTGTGCATCCCCATTGACTTCTATGGGGACTTTTGGTGTGCAAAAGTGCCGCAAAATAGAGTATGCTGCATATTTTTTTTTTTGCATGAAATGTAAAGATGCGCACTTGTGAACGAACCCGTCCGTTAGGGCTCTATTCGCTGCATAAATGCGCACACAAACACACCCATCTGAAGCCAGGCTTAAGAGTTCCTTCACATGGACATTTACACGCGTGTGTTAGCATGCGCAAACTTTCTGAGCACAATATGCAGAGAATAAAACCCATTGATTTCAAAGGATTGGTTTTCGTTTCCTTTTTTTGCCCAAATGCGAAAAAACCGCTGCATGCTCTACTTTTGTGTGCATTTAAAGTCTGTTAAAAAGAAAGCATAGGTTAGTTTTTAAAAAGCACATTGCACTTACCTGCATCAGCGTTCTGCAGCTTCTTCTATTCTTCTTTTAAAGATGGCGCCGCTGGTCTTCTCCCACGGTGCACCGTGGATTTTCTTCTCCTTCCTTGCGTTCCATTGCCGATTCCAGCCTCCTGATTGGCTGGAATCGGCACACGTGACGGGGCAGAGCTACGATGACGACGCGGTGAGCAGCTCTCCGGCACGAGCGGCCCCATTCACCAGGCAGAAGACCGCACAGCGCAAGCGCGTCTAAAAAAGCAAGAAGCCAGCGAAATTAGACGGAGCCATGGAGACGGGGACGCCAGCAACGGAGCAGGTAAGTGAATAACTTCTGTATGGCTCATATTTAATGCACGATGTATATTACAAAGTGCATTAATATGGCCATACAGAAGTGTATAACCCCACTTGCTTTCGCGAGACAACCCCTTTAAGGCGCAAACAGGCTTGGTCACTAAGAGGTTAATGGGGTCGGCTGCAGCATCGCTGGCTTCATTGAAAGCAATGGCTAAACCTCTGCGGCAGTAATAGTGACTCCCCAGCGATAATTGTGACCCTGAAGGGATGCGAGGCTGTTTTCCAATGAAAACTCTCGCATCCCTGGGGAAATCACATGGTAAGCAGCACGATATGGAGGCGGGATTCACGGCCCCACATCACGCTCGCCCGTGTGAATTGGCCTCAGGGCTCATGTCCACGACCGTGTTTTTATGGAGTATCAAGTGTGCGTTGCATGACACGCAGTGAATGGAGGCAATGAAAGTCAGTGGACATGCTCTATTTCTCTGCACATGATATGCAGCCCTTTTATGGATTGCGTATGATACGCTGTCCATACGCACACATTGCGAGAGGGCAGTGTTTCGATACACATTCCTGCTCTGAACAGAGCGGGAATTTAAAAAAAAAAAAAAATCACACTGCGCATGTCCGTGATGTGAGATTAGTGGGCATGCGCAGTGCTATACTTGCCACATACACGACCTCTGCCGGCAGAGAGTATTGGTTGTAATTTATAAAACACCGCGGGAGACCCACAGTGTATTACGTATACGCCCGTGGACATGAGCCCTAAGGTTGCTTTCACACAGGAGTCTGTTAAAATGCTGCATTTTAAAGCGTTTTCGAACGCCATTTTTAAATGTGTTCAACAGCGTTGTGTAACGCACTCCATCATTACAATGGGTGATATGGGGCATTAAAAAGGGCTGAAACAAACTAAACTAGAGCAGATAGCGTTAGAAAATTGTAGTGTTCGAACGCTCCCTGAGAAGCTCCATTGTGATCAATCAGTGGGTTTTTTTGCGGCTTTTCACAAACCACGCTAAATGCTGTAAAAAACATTCTGTGTGAAAGAGGCCTTAGTGACAACGTCTGTTTTCTCCTTAACCCCTTATTGACCGCCCTATAGTGTTTTTAATCCCCACAGCCATAAAAACATGCTCACTCTGAGGATTAAAGCCCTGGGGGCTGTGGACATGACAGCTCCTTGTTGAAAGCTGCCGCAGTGACCCCCAGTCACGCTATTGCCGTTATCCAAGTAAACAGTTAAAAAATTAAAAATTTCATCTTTCCTCATATCCGTGAGTGGAGATGAAATTACATACCTAAAGCCCCCGGATTTATCCGCGGACCTTACCCCAGATTGCTGGGGTAATTTAAAATCTCCCTGTTGCTGGCTAGCAAACGTAGCTGAAAGCCTGGAGATTTCACGATGGGCCGCGGTCCCTGGTTACGTGTAAAAATAAAAAAGTTTAATGTTTCATCTCCCGTCATGGCTCCAATCAGTGAGGGGGAGATGAAAATATTTCCCTAAAGCCTCCGGCAATGTCCCCGACGGGATCTTTATCCTTCATCACATGATCAACCATTATCCAAATGATAATGGTGATCACGTAAAAGTTGAAGTTTAATCTCCCCTCTCCGTTGCGATTGGTGAGAGCAGATGAAACGTCTTACCTGAGGCCTCCGCATTTGAACACAGACACAACCCTGCTCCTCGGACCTTCGCCGTCTTCTGCGCATACATCTGCCTGCAAAATACCGGAAACATGCGTAGGAGCCGGGGAGGGTCCAGGAAACTTAAAATCTTCCTGCTCCCGACTACTAAAGGTAACCGAGAGCCTGGAGCAGTGACCGGCAGCCTTGTTCAGCGGTCCCCGGTCATGTGATAAAAAGGTAGCAATCTACCTTACGCCGGTCTCACACGACCTAATAAAAAATTGCGGATTCGCACGCATTTGATCCGTGCTAATACACGGATCAATCAAATGCATTGGATTACACACTTCCGCTCACATTAGCAGGTCGGAATTAAGTAATCCACTCGTAGGAAACAGAACGCAGCATGTTCTATTTTACCACAGATATCCACAACATAGAGGCCATTGTGCTTCATGGTCACGGATATACCCACAGCCCATACGTTACTACATTGTGTACGGGCAGTGGGTACCCGCGTCATCGCTAAGCGTCGCCAGCTAAATACAATATCAAATGGAGGAAATTATGACAAGACAGTGGGGAGACATGTAGCTGGGGGTGTGCTGCTGATTGACAGACTATACATGGGCCAGCAGTGTGGTGCCCACCTATTACCCCCAGGACTGATAATGGTGGCTGTGTGACAGGACAGCGGGGAAACATGTAGCTGGGGGTGTGCTGCTTAGTGACAGACTATACATGGACCAGCAGTGCAGTGCCCACCTATTACCCCCAGGGCTGATAATGGCGTCTGTGTGACAGGACAGGGGAGACATGTAGCTGGGGGTGTGCTGCTCAGTGACAGACTATACAGGGAGCTGGTGCAACAGTGCTGTGCCCACCTATTACCCTCAGGGCTGATAATGGCGGCTGTGTGACAGGACAGCAGGGAGACATGCTTCTGCTGGCTAAAGTTAGGGCTCCTTCCCACGGAGGGATTTCCGATGCGTAATACGCTGCGTAAGTCCGCTGCATTGCCCGCAGCTATTAGGTTCTATTGAACCTAATAGCTCAATGCTCATGGTGCGGCATTCCATTGCGGATTTCCGCACCGTGAAATCACCCGACCTCACCCGCGGTATGCTTTATTTGCCGTGGGTGTAAGCGTGGCCGGCCTCCATTCTAGTCAATGGAAGCCGTCCGTCACGCTATCTTCCGCTGTAGCACAGCGGAAGATAGAGTAAAAACCGCTTCCCCGCCCACCGCCAGCCGCGTCATATGACCCAGTAGATTTTGGTAGGCCGCTGTCTCCCCCTTGTGTGATGGAACCCCTAACAATAATCTGTGCCGTGTCATTTCCATAAATGTCATAGAAGGTAATGAAAATGAAGTGAACAGTTTAGCATACAGTAATTCCCCTTTCACATGGGCCAAAACTCTCACTTACCCAAAGGAAGCAGCTGGTGACATCACCAGCTTGTCCACACTCATGAAGCTCTGTTAGACTACACATGCGATACTGGACAATGCACCCATCCTCAGCCCTTGTTGGCCTGTGGTTCACATTCCTATGTGGGTCAGAAGCGGTGTTGTGTCTCCTTAAGGAGAGCACCCAAAAAGTATGTGGAGACACCTAAGGGGTAAATGGGTCAGGGAATGGTATAGTCACTACCCAAGCACTGCACACAGAAGAGGCATTTGAAAACCTAAAAAATGAGTAAGAACACTTATAAGGTGATGCTAGCTCCTCTGGGATATCTATGCAAATAAGGATGAGAAAATACCTCTATAGCGCCATCTATTGGATGCAGCATTGCTTCAAATCCAAGTGATTTATCACAAGCCTTAACCTGACTTAAATGGTTATTTACCCTAATGAGTAGGCAAAAAAAAAAAGTTCTGATCCCAGGAATGCACAAAAATAAAGACTGAAAAACTGGTTGCTCATTAGCAGGGGCGTACCTAAAGCCTAAGGGGCCCGAGTGCAAAAGTTCAGCTGGGCCCCCCTCCATCTGTACCCGTACCTATACCTAAACCGTGCTAATTTACAAACATGATCTAGCCCCTTGGTGCTTTTTATTGCGGTATACTGCTTCCATTGATTTGAATGCGATTACTCAGACGTGAGCTCGGAAGCGGTGATTTTTAAGCGCTATCTGTCCTGTATTTGCGTTTTCTAACGCACCTCCCCACCCATCACAATTGTGGGGTGCATTAAAACCGCTTTACCATGCGTTCAAAAGTGCTGCTAAAAATTGAGGTAAAAAACCCACGATTTTAAGCTGTGTTTTCTGAATGCACGTCTTAGAGCAGCCTTAGGCCCCGTGCACACGGGCGGAAATTCCGCTGCCGGATTTCCCGCAGAATTTCCACCCATGGAAGCTGCCATAGGATTGCGTTAGAAAACGCAATCCTAGGCAGACGGCCGCGGTTTGTCCGCGCGAAATCACACGTGGAAAACAAACCGCGGCATGCTCTATTTCTGTGAGGGGATCGCAGAGCCCCGCACAGAAACGTCACTCGCCGGCCGCTGGCACCGGTCTGCGCATTTAGGACGGCAACTCCCACAGCCTAGAAGTTTGTATGATCTAGAGCACAGGTGTCAAACAATGCCCGCGGGCCGAATCCGGCCTGCCGCCTATGCAGTAAGTTCCCTCACTCCTCCGTGCTGCTGTCAGTAGGCAGTCTGCTCTCGGCTTGTTCTGTCTAATGCAGACAGTAATAGAGGAGTGCCGATAGCAGACTGACAACGGCCGCGGAGGAGGGAAGGGGAGTGCAGAGAACATGATCTCTGCAGCAAGGAGAGCATCGCTGAGGAGGAGCAGCTGCAGGGTGAGAGCCTTGTGTGTGTGTGTGTGTATATATATATATATATGTGTGTGTGTATATGTATGTGTGTGTCATATATATATATATATATATATATATATATATATATATATATATATATGTGTGTGTTTGTGTATCCCCCTGTATATAGTGGCATGTCTGGCCAAGGCTGGTGTAACCTGTGTATTCCCTCTATATAATTATATATATACAGCTGATATAACTTATACCAGCTATACATATATAATTATAATTCCTTCTCAATAGAACCTAATAGCTGCGGGCAACGCAGCGGATTTTCGCCGCGAATTACGCGGCGGAAATCCGTTCGTGGGAAGGAGGCCTATGTGTGTAAAATATATACACATACATACACACATACATATACAAACACACACACACCGCTGTAGGAGCAACTGTAAGAAACAAAATAAATGGTGGGAATATGGCGGCCGCCTGATCTTTCACGCACATAGTATTCATAGGGGAGGTCCTATATTTTCTCGGTCAAGTATTAACGGGAGAGAATACTGCTGGTGAAAACGAAACCACAGAAAGCTTAGGCTTAGTTTTGTCCCAATATACGGCCGTGACCATCACCAGCGATGCTTTTTTTTTTTAGAGGATTAAATCGCATCGCTGCCGCGCACATTAAAAACCACATGTTTTTGTTTAACGCGCAAGTCGGTAGGACTTTCCAATGTTAACATTGCAGCGCATATTTGTCGCCTTGTGATGCGATAAAACGCAGCCTCCATAGGATTACATGGGAGATTTAAAAAAAACGCACTGCGCAGAAGGACACAGCAGGCTGCGATTTTCTCTCTCAACATCACATCAGTGAAAACCTTGCTGAAGGGAAGGGAATAGAGATGAGCGAACGTACTCGTTTCGAGTACTTACGCACCCGAGTACCGCCATTTTCGAGTACATCAGTACTCGCGCGCAAAGATTCGGGGGGCGCCGTGGCGGCACGGGGGGTAGCAGTGGGGAGTGGGGGGGAGAGGGAGAGAGGGCTCCCCCCTGTTCCCCGCTGCTACCCCCCGCACCGCCACGCCTCTCCCCGCCCCCCGGCGCCCCCCGAATCTTTGCGCGCGAGTACTGAAGTACTCGAAAATGGCGGTACTCGGGTGCGTAAGTACTCGAAACGAGTACGTTCGCTCATCTCTAGAAGGGAACCGTCGGGAATCATTGGCTGCGAAATCTGCTTTTTTTTTTTTCAATAACCAACGCATCAGTTAAAAATGGCGCGATTTTACCCGCCGGTTTGAAACCACCCTAGAGAAAAATAGGGCAAAAAGATCATTTCCTGCAGATCTGACGTCCTTGAGAATGGGAAGGCTGTCCGACAGTGAAGAGACCCTCGACGTTCAGCAATCTTGAAACCCTTCGTTTTATGGACTGCTTTTTGCCTGTGACTCACCTTTTTTTTTTTTTATAAGCTTTTTCTTTCAAAGAATTATGACGGAGGATCCTGAAAAACTGCGCAATATTTTACACCGATTGAGTAAACAGAAAACATACCCAAACACAGCGGCCTTTGTTTTATCTGGGAATGACACTTGGTGTAAAATCCACATTTTTAATAAATAATAAAACGTGATTTGAATTTGTTTTTTTGTTTTACCTTATTTATGTTTTTAACTCCTGATTACCCACGCTGTAAAGCCGGCTGCACATGGCTGTGACGGGCTCCGCCATGGAATTCCAGGGCGGAGCCTGTCACGGCGGCCCCAAGAGACCCCAATACTTACCTCCAGTTTCGGAGTCCCGCATGACGCCTCAGCGCGCATGGGCAATCGAGCGCGTGACGCACCGCAGCGGCATGTGACGCGGTAGGCGTAGAGGCGGTTTCACACTATCTTCCGCTGTGCTACAGCGGAAGATAGCGTGAATGGACGGCTTCCACAGACTGCAATGGAAGCCGTCCGCGCGTACACCCGCGGCAAATAGAGCATGCCGTGGGTGAGGACGGGTGATTTTACGGTGCGGAATTCCGCTGTGAAATTCCGCACCGTAAGCATTGAGCTACTAGGTTGAATAGATCCGTCTGTGGGAAGGAGCCTTAAGGCCTCATGTCCACTAGCAAAATGGAATTGCGGTTTCCGCAGCGGATTTGCCCCTAGGGAATCATTGGCCATCCGTGGTCCATTAAACTGATTTTTGCACCCGCGGATGGAATTTTAATAGAATTGCGTTTTTCACGCGTGGGAGAAAAAAACCCAGCATGCTCCATTTTACCGCGGATCGGCCACATTGCTATCACATTGATAGCAATGTGTGCAGATATCTGCATGCAAAAATTATACAATAGAAAGCTGATTCTACGCGGATTGTATTTTTCCAGTGGACATGAGGCCTAAGGCCGCCTGCAGACGGCCGTGTCGCATCCAGCTGCTCGCAACGGGACCCGACCTGAGCGCCTGCAGAGAGCAGTGCGGAACTCGCCCACTCCCGCAGCTCTGACTCATGTGCCAGCAGAATTAGAGCATGGCGCGGTTTGTTTTCTGCGCGTGATTTCGCGTAGACAAACCACGGCCTTCTGCATAGGATTGCGTATTGAAATTCAATCCTATGCAGGCGTGTACAGCCGGAAATGTACGGTGCTTCGTCTGGCATAGACTGAAGTGGCAGCGGTGCGCACTCGTCATCAGCTGATTGGCAGGGATTCTGAGAGGCAGATCAACACTTCACTGCGCATAGATCATCAGTACTGGAGTCCCAGGGAACCCTTTTAACCCCTTGCCACCGCAGCACGTGAATGTATGTATATGTTAGGAAGCAGCTTTCTGGAATGGACTTGCATCTACATCCTACAGATCTGAGCCCATCTACTGCTGAAGACTGTTGCTAATGACAGTTGGCCTCCCGCAGTCACAGCGGGGATGGGTGAGACAACCGATTCCCGCTGTTAATGCTTTGCATGCAACGATTGCTCTTATTTCATTAGGTTTTTGCATGTAATCAGATATACTTCAGTCTAAGCCGACCTGAGTATAAGCCAAGGTACCAACTTTTACCCCAAAAACCTGGGGTCAATTATTAACTTGAGTATAAGCCAAGGGGTAATATTAGGTACCTCGGCTAACACTTGGATCGGCTATACTCAAGTATGCATTGTGGCTGCTGCTACAGGCCAAGTGGGCAGTATCCCCCTAGGTAAACTAATTAAGGGGTGTATTGTTAAAATTTTGTGGCTGCTCAACAGCTCTACAACTGTGCTATGGGGCTTTAAAGGCCTTCAAGCAAAATGTCTGTTACGTCTGCTGCTGGTATATGTTGCTCAAAGCTTCAGTTTACTAGCAGCACAGCCCTGAGAGGGTTAATTGATTGAGCTGCCTGGGTGTGGTACTTCCTGCAAGCCAATCTCCTGGCTCTGTGCATACATATAAAGCCAGCTCTTGGCAGTCTGTGTCTGGGTTTCAGACTGAGCAGTTATGAATCCTTGTCTTGAGGTATCTGCCTTTTTCCCACGCAGAACTTGTAAGTGGTTATGTGTCTCTCAGCTTCCCGAAGACGGTTTGGACACCTGTAGTCCTTGTCTCCGTTATATGCATTCCCTTTACAGCTGTGGCCTCTGTACGTCTTGTCTGCTCTGTGTGTCAGTTAATGTAACTTGACACAGTCTCCTATCTCACCTTGTGTAGCTGACTGTCTATTCCCCTATATTATTGAGATGGCACTATATTTGATAGTTGGCGGTGTGCCCCATGCTATGTCCTGCTCCACTTGCAGTTGGCAGTGTGCCCCCTGCTCTGTCCTGTCCCAGATGCAAGCTTTCTGTGTGATCTGTGTCTTGCAGTTTCATGCCCGTTTGTACGTTTACGTTCTGTCAGTTTAGTGTTACCTCATCTCCTGTGTGAATGTTGTCCGGGTCTCCTGGACTCATGGTTAGTGTAGGGAATAGCGGTATAACCAGGAGCTTAGAAGTTCGCCCGCTAGCTTCACGTTTTGTCTAAAATGTCAAGTAATACCTGTTCTTTATAATCAGCCTATCTGTTAGTAGTGGTTGCATTTTTGGCTTCTGTATGCAGTGTTTTCTATCTCTGTGTATTCTGTTCCGTCTCTGTTATATGCCATGCGTGTGTCCTGTTCTGTGGCTCCTAGGATCAGCTATGGCCCAGATCCGAAGACCGCTGGGCCGCCCTCTTATTTGGGCGATGTCTACGCTTAGGTTGGGCCACTGTCGACCCCCCCCCCCCCCCCCTTTTAGCACAGGGTCAGTGGCATGGATTCCATGTGAATTTCCTGTGTGCATCTTTGGTCACGATGGTGTTGGCAGTCTGCTAAATCTGCCCACACGATCATAACAGTCTGTTCAGAAAGCCACATAGTACTGTTTACATTTTGGGTCCCATTTGTGCATACTAACATAGTGAACAAGCTTTCATGCGATGCAACAGAGAGGAAGGCTCCATAGGGTAACATGGGCCACGAAACCTCACGAGTCGCGGGCATATCGGGATGTCGCACCCTCCAAAACATGTGAATTGCCCCATTGGAAAGCATAGGCCGAACAAACACGTGATTTGTCGCAGTGTGACTTTGTCGCTCATGTAAACGCGGCCTGAGTATTAGGGGACTCCCTAATATATACGAGCCTCCTAACATTTAGGCCATGTTACTGTACAAATCTTTGATAAGATATATATTTCCATCTGTTTACTTTATTCTGGACGCACATTAGAAAAACTTCAGGTTTTTTTTTAACAATTTAGGAGACGTACAAATTTTACATTGATTTTTAACATTTTGAGGAACACTTTTTTTTCCTGCACCAAGCCAAGATTGCAAAGTCTCATGGGTGTCCAAATGATAGATCCCCCCACAAATGACCCCATTTTATAAACTACACCCCTTAATGTATTCACTGAGGGGGTCAGGAGGATTTTTACCCCACAGGTTTTGTCAAGAATTAATGCAATTTGGAGGGGAAGAAATTAAATTTCATATTTTTGCAAATATGTCATTTTAATTTTAATGATGGGATTTTTTTCTATATTGCACATGAAGATGAGGATTGGCACCCCAAAATGGAGACCCCCCGTATGTCCCGTGTTCAGAGATATACCCATTGTGGCCCTAATCTTGTGTCCGTATGCACAATGGGGCCCAAACCGAAAGGAGCAGCCGGTGGCTTTGTGAACAGTTATTTTGCATGAAAGTGTTTTAGGTCCCATTGCTCACTTGTGGAGCCCTTGAGCACTTTGGAGAACCCCCACAAATGACCCTGTTTAAAAAAACTAGACCCTTTAACGAATTCCTCTAGGGCTGTGCTGCGTATTTTGACCCACAGTATTTGAATGAATCTGAGCAAAGCAGAAGGAAAAAAGTTAAAGTTGTACTACCTCTAGCTTGGATACAAAATGTGAAACAGACCCCGTTGTATCGCCTCTAGCTTGGATACAAGACGTGATATGGGTGGGCAAGCTGCCACTTGGGATGCATTATGCATTGACACTTGGGGGTCAGGATAACAGCATGCTGACAATAGAGGGCAATGTATAGCTTTATGTCTTTGGTGATGTTAAATTCATTCTCTGTGGCTGATTTTACACAAGTGAGCACTATATCAGCCCGAGAAACTCAAACCAATATCTCGCATGGCAAATATGCGAGTGTGTCTGCCAGTGCAGTGCGCCTTGTAAGAACAATGCATTGCGATGTGTGTATGTGTGTAAAATATATACACATACATACACACATACATATACAAACACACACACACTGCTGTAGGAGCAACTGTAAGAAACAAAATAAATGGTGGGAATATGGCGGCCGCCTGATCTTTCACGCACATAGTATTCATAGGGGAGGTCCTATATTTTCTCGGTCAAGTATTAACGGGAGAGAATACTGCTGGTGAAAACGAAACCACAGAAAGCTTAGGCTTAGTTTTGTCCCAATATACGGCCGTGACCATCACCAGCGATGCTTTTTTTTTTTAGAGGATTAAATCGCATCGCTGCCGCGCACATTAAAAACCACATGTTTTTGTTTAACGCGCAAGTCGGTAGGACTTTCCAATGTTAACATTGCAGCGCATATTTGTCGCCTTGTGATGCGATAAAACGCAGCCTCCATAGGATTACATGGGAGATTTTTAAAAACGCACTGCGCAGAAGGACACAGCAGGCTGCGATTTTCTCTCTCAACATCACATCAGTGAAAACCTTGCTGAAGGGAAGGGAATAGAGATGAGCGAACGTACTCGTTTCGAGTACTTACGCACCCGAGTACCGCCATTTTCGAGTACATCAGTACTCGCGCGCAAAGATTCGGGGGGCGCCGTGGCGGCACGGGGGGTAGCAGTGGGGAGTGGGGGGGAGAGGGAGAGAGAGAGGGCTCCCCCCTGTTCCCCGCTGCTACTCCCCGCACCGCCACGCCTCTCCCCGCCCCCCCCCGAATCTTTGCGCGCGAGTACTGAAGTACTCGAAAATGGCGGTACTCGGGTGCGTAAGTACTCGAAACGAGTACGTTCGCTCATCTCTAGAAGGGAACCGTCGGGAATCATTGGCTGCGAAATCTGCTTTTTTTTTTTCAATAACCAACGCATCAGTTAAAAATGGCGCGATTTTACCCGCCGGTTTGAAACCACCCTAGAGAAAAATAGGGCAAAAAGATGGAGAACTGGGAGGTGACCCGCTAATCTCTATGGTGCTGTAAGTTTGGGTAAATCCAATAGGTGGTGCAACACGTTTCTGTAAAACCAACAGAGGGCGCTGCAATGTTACTGTAGAAACCAATGGACAGCATGGCAGGTAGCTATACATAAACTATACAAAATCTGATTGGTTGCTGCTGCCGCCGCCATTTTTTTAAAAGGTACGCTCAGTTCTTTCATAGAGAACAAGAAGGTAGGTACTTACAATTCAGGTAGGTAGGTTCAGTTTGGGCCTGGGAGAGACTCCAGTGGAGACTGACGGAAAAATGGCTGCTTACAACCTGTGGTCCTTGTTTCGGGTGCGTTTGTCACCATCGATCTAATGTATCTTACTGCATAGATATATATCTAGCTATAAAAATAGATAGTTATATATCAATATAGATATTTCTAAAAATATCTAGCTTTACGTATAATTTAAACTTCTATAGTTATGGTTTTGTAAGGCTGAAAACAGACATACAGAATTTGTATTATTATCAGCATTATTCTTATAATTGCCATTGATGTTATTCCAGGGTCAGGTAATACACTGCATGAGGCTTTGACCAATTTTTACTATTTTAGGTAAAAAGCTGCATTGACTGCACTTCTGCATTTAGTGCGATATGGTAGGACTGCAAGCAAAGCCTGAGACAAGATCTTGGTGCGCCCCATGACAATACATATCAGGTAGGTATCCTGCCCTAGAGGTATGAAGGCACCATACAGCAGCACTCATCTGTAATCCAACCTGCAGGGACATTGTGTGCTGCTGTAATGCCCCAAAGTTACTGTAAGATTCTATTGCTTTACTGGTTTTTGCTTTTTTTGGTGTTTTTTATCTTTCATCCCAGTGCTACAAAGACCGAGGACAGAAAGCTCTGGCACTGAAATACTGTGATGAGGCTTCAGCCATGCCACCGGTTACTAAAGAGGTGAGGACTGTCAGTAGTAACGTGGTAACACAATTCAACTGTTGTTTCAGCCATTAATTTACTGACCTACTCCACTGCTTACTGTATTGATTCTCTAGAATAGAGCCTCCATAGCCGCCTGTTCCCCATCTTCTATACTAGAAGCTAGAAGTGGTACAACGCAGTACTAGAGTCCCCTTGCCTGTCCTTATCTTCTCTTTTATCCAAGCTACAAGGCGTACAACAGGGTACTAGAGCCTCCATTCCCATCTGTATAACCTCTTGTATCCAAGCTAGAAGTGGTACAACAGGACACCAGAGCCTCCTTGCCCACGTTTCATGTTTTGTCACCAGCTGCTTCCTTTGGGTAAGTGAGAATAGTGAGAATTTTGGCCCATGTGAAAGGGGAATTACTGTATGCTAAACTGTTCATTTTCATTACCTTCTATGACATTTATGGAAATGACACGGCACAGATTATTGTTAGGGGTTCCATCATACTCCCCTTCTGTAGCCGCACCGCCTCCACGCTCCCCTCATGTAAGCCCACTTTCCTAGTGTAACCGTATTGTCACCACACCCCCCTTATGTAACCATACCGTCTTCACACTCCCCGCATGTAACCATACCACGGTTCGAAAAGTGTCATAATAGAGCCTTAAAGGGGTTCTGTCATTAAAAACAAAAAAATATACTGTATACTTACCGATTGCTCCCCAGGGAGCCTGCTTACCTCTTCTTCTTCTTATCCCAAATCTTCTCCTGGAGCCGCTTGTCACTTCGGTCACGTGACCTCCAGCAACCCGATTTTCCTCCATCCGGTCAAAAAGTGTACATTGCGCTACCTTCCGCTTCCTTCACTAGTGACGTATGCGTACATTGCCTTGTCAGGAAGCACGGAATGAAAGCAGCCGTGCGAGACAATGGCGCGACTGCGCACCCCGCACACGACTGCGCATGCAGCTATCCTGGAGATAGCTATAGTCTATGGAATATACACGGGCTTTAGCCTTGGCAGTCGTCGTCTTTAAAATCTATGTATAGCTACCTCCCATGCTGTCCATTGGTTTCTACAGTAACATTGCAGCGCCCTCTATTGGTTTTACAGAAACGTGCTGCACCTATGCTCCCTTTAATAAATGATCCCCAAATAGGGGACGTATCAGATGCAACACGCTCAGGCAGCACTCCGGGCGCACCCACAATGCTCTGAGGGAGCTGGAAGACCTTTGCATAGCCCCACCCAACGCTTTCTCAACCGCGCCCTCCCCCCTCCCCCTCACATCCTCCTCAGTCCTTCCTCTTGCACCGTGCTCACGCATCCTAGGCTTGCAGAGCCTGCAGGACTCGTCACCTCCCTACGCAGGATGGTTAAGCAGACGATGACACTAGAAGCAAGCACTAGTTTGCCTCTGAAGGTGCGTCCGTCGGTCGTTTTGAGAGATCTCTTTTGGTGGACGCATTTCGAGTGGGGACGGACGTAAACTTTTTCCCAAAAAAAGGAAAATTGGCTTCGAGCCCATAGGGCTTTATTGGCTTCCCCTGGGCTGGCATTAGTAGACCCTAGTAAGAATAAGAATAGATCAGCATGGTCATCTGAAGAAGTTAAAATGTACAGCAGGCCTTTTTTTTCCCCGCCATACATAAATAAATTCATCCATCCATCCATAACTATAGATTATATAGAGAAATAAATCTTGCTATTTGTATAGCGATAGATAGATAGATAGAGTGAGTAGATTATAGACATACATTATATCCACATGATAGATTTTAGATTATTTATATCTGTGTAGATTTTATCATCTATATTAATTAGATAATCCATAGATCTATTATCTATCTATCAATCAATAGATCTATTATATAATCAACATACATTATAGAATCTACATATATACATAATACAGCTTTATGTGTTTGTGTATGTATGTAGATATATAAATATATATATATATATATCATCTAAAATCTATCTTTAATCTATATGCACAAAATCTATATAATCTATATCTACATAATTAATAAATAAATAGATAGATTCATTCATTCATACTCATTCATTCATACATACATACATACATACACACTGTATGCAAATGAGCCAGGTGTCTGGCAGGCTGATGTCACTGCATTGTGATGTCATCAATTTAGAAGTATAAATACCGGACTTGGCAGCCATGTTAGTCAGTCTCCGCTGCAGCTCGGAGACGGGAGGTGGGGGAACCCCTATCTCCTCCGAGAAGCCACAGAACTGGACCCTTTTTTTTTTTAGCAGAGTGCATTTTTAATGCAGCACACAAGGGGGAGACAGCGGCCTACCAAAATCTACTGGGTCATATGACGTGGCTGGCGGTGGGCGGGGAAGCGGTTTTTACTCACTCTGAGGAGTAAAGCCCTGGGGACTGTGGACATGACAGCTCCTGGCGGAAGATGATGATTGGTATTTGTTTCGGGGGTGGGGGGAGAAAATTCCGGAATACTTATTGGGTGTCTCGTCTGAAGTTTTTGCATCTATGGTCGGGGAATGGGAGAGCCCAAATCTTATAGTTCCAGTGTATGTACAACCTTCCACGAGAGCGCGGGGACGTTACTAGTCTAAGTAAACGATGCGCATAAATGCCACAAATGTATTAACCCTTAATCGTACTGACCAGCAGATTGTGTGCCTTTAGGAAAAGCATAGGTGTACCGTCAGGTGTCACAATTGCAAACCGGCCCCTGCGGTGAGGGAACTCAGAGGCCCCCACCATATAAAGAATGTGCATGGAGTGCATTACTCCCTTGCCGCACTGCCTGTTGTGGGAGGGGGTGGAGGGTTGGCCAATGCAGTGTACAGCGCGGAGCTGGTTGATGACATCATCATTCTTCTGCTCCTGGCACCCGTGTGGTCTCCTCACACTACCAGACGCCTGTTTTGGGAGGGGTGGAGGGTCGGCCGACGCGGTGTACGGCGCGGAGTTGGATGATGACATCATCATGCTGCTCCTGGCGCCTGTGTGGTCCCTTCACACTGCCGGACGCCTGTTGTGGGAGGGGTGGAGTGTCGGCCGACGCGGTGTATGTAGTGGAGCCGGATGATGACATCATCATTCTTCTGCTCCTGGCACCTGTAGAGAGCATTGGTCCTGTTCCGGAGGGCTGGTCCCATGACTGTCATATTCTGACTGCCCTGTGTTTGTCCCCCCCTTCCCCACGGCTCAGGGGTCAATGTATTTCTTGGAAGCCCCTTGAGAACATGGCCATATGAGGCCTGGTGAAGTGTAGTTCTTATTTTCCCATCTCTCGATGCCTGTGATGTATTCCAGCATTAATGCCCGGATACATTGTGTCCTGCGGGGGGCAGATTATCTCCATATCAAACACAACGCTTGGTTTTGGAAGTTCTTTTCCCATCCCTGCATTCAGCATCCCATAACTTCTGCATCTTCCCCGGTCAGAGGTAGGTGAGGCCTTGCTTTCTACGTGACGACCTTTTTGCCCCATTTTGGGTCCATACTTTTGATCACTTAGTATTTTGCCTCCATTTATTAGAGGTTTGTCTTTTTCTCCAGTTTTTCTGTGTTTGATAGTGTATTCAGTGTATTGTACAGGCCATTACGGATATGGTGATACCAAATATGGGGGGCTTCACCCCCCCCTCCCATATGAAATAGAGGAAAATGCACAGAAAAGTTGAATATCTATATCTCTCTCTATAGGGGCCACAACAGCCATGATTATACAAGAGGCTTCTGTACCGCAATGCCTCATCAGTTACAGTAGTGATCATAGGTAATGGCAAGCAGGGACACCTGTTGTCATGGCAACCAATCGGCCCGCCACGATTACAAGGGCCAGACGACATAACATAGGGAGCATGCTCCCTCGGGGAATCCTCTACTTGCTGCCATCTCAACAGAATGTAGGAGTTTAATAGTAGGGATCGCTATCCTTATGTACCCTGCTGTAGCAGTGGGAAGCCCGCTATCGGATGGTGTGAGCTCAGCTTCTGATCCCACGCCATCCACATGATGTACGCTTGTGTCCTGTTGTGGCAAGTACCACACAGCCAGGACAGACGTACATCCGGTGGCATTAAGGGTTTAACCCCTTAAGAGATAACTTATGTCCTGGGTGGTTGGTACTTGCTGTAAACTCGTGGGAGCAGAATCTGAGATTGTACTATCCCACAGTGGGAGCTGGCTGGGACTGACAGCAATCTATGCTGATCGTGGCATGTAAAGGGTTCACAGAGGGAGCTGGCTGGGACTGACAGCAATCTATGCTGACCGTGGCATGTAAAGGGTTCACAGTGGGAGCTGGCTGGGGCTCACAGCAATCTATGCTGACCGTGGCATGTAAAGGGTTTATAGAGGGAGCTGGCTGGGACTGACAGCAATCTATGCTGACCGTAGCATGTAAAGGGTTCGCAGAGGGAGCTGGCTGGGACTGACAGCAATCTATGCTGACTGGGCATGTAAAAGGTTTACAGGGGGAGCTGGCTGGGACTGACAGCCATCTATGCTGACCGCGGCATGTGGAGGGAGCACAGAGGGAGCTGGCTGGGACTGACAGCAATCTACGCTGATCGCGACATGTAAAGGGTTTACAGAGGGAGCTGGCTGGGACTGACAGCCATCTTTGCTGACCGCGGCTTGTAAAGGGTTCACAGTGGGAGCTGGCTGGGATTAAAAGTAATAAATGCTGACCACGGCATGTAAAGGGTTTACAGAGGGAGCTGGCTGGGGCTGACAGCAATCTATGCTGACCGTGGCATGAAAAACATAGTAACATAGTAACATAGTATGTAAGGCCGAATGAAGACATTGTCCATCTAGTCCAGCCTGTCTATCCTAATGTGTTGATCCAGAGGAAGGCAAAAAACCCCAAGGCCAGAAGCCAATTAGCCCTTTTTGGGGGAAAAATTCCTTCCCGACTCCCTAATGGCAATCAGACTGTTCCCTGGATCAACCCCTAATAGTTCCTACCTGCCTGTATACCAGGATTGACACTTAACCTAATATTTATATCCTGTAATATCCTTCTTCTCCAGAAAGACATCAAGTCCCCTTTTAAACTCCTCTATCGATTTTGCCATCACCACTTCCTCCGGTAGAGAGTTCCACAGTCTAACTGCTCTTACAGTAAAGAACCCCTTTCTATGTTGGTGATGAAACCTACTTTCCTCTAATCGTAGCGGATGTCCTCTTGTTACCTTTGTGGTCCTGGGTGTAAACAGATCACGGGAGAGATCCATGTGTTGTCCCCTCATGTACTTATACATGGTTATTTGGTCGCCTCTTAACCTTTTTTCTAGAGTAAATAGTCCCAATTTGGATAGCCTCTCTGGGTATTCCAGTCCCGTCATTCCATGTATTAGTTTAGTTGCCCTTCTTTGAACCCCTTCAAGCACTGTGACATCTTTCCTGAGCACCGGTGTCCAGAATTGTACGCAGTATTCCATGTGAGGCCTGACAAGTGCCTTATATAGTGGAAGGATAATGTTCTCGTCCTTCGCCCCTATACCTCTTTTAATGCACCCCAAGACTTTATTTGCCTTTGCAGCAGCTGACTGGCATTGGTTACTCCAGTTTAGTCTATTATCCACTAATACCCCTAGATCCTTTTCCATATCACTTTTCCCTAGTGGTACCCCAATAAGTGAATATTGGTGACATCCGTTTCTCCTGCCCATGTGCATAGTCTTACATTTTTCAACATTGAACTTCATTTGCCATTTTTCTGCCCAAGCCCCCATCTTATCCAGGTCCGTTTGTAGCCGCACATTGTCCTCCGTTGCATTAATTATATTGTATAATTTTGTGTCATCTGCAAATATTGATATTTTGCTGTGCAGCCCCTCTATCAGGTCATTAATAAATATGTTGAACAGAGTGGGGCCTAATACTGAACCCTGTGGCACCCCGCTAGCGACTGTGGTCCAATCAGAGTACGAACCATTTATTACCACCCTCTGCTTTCTATCGTTGAGCCAATTTTTTACCCACTTACACACGTTTTCGCCCAGTCCGAGCTGCCTCATTTTGTATATTAGCCTATTATGTGGCACAGTGTCAAAGGCTTTAGAGAAGTCCAGATATACAAGATCAATAGATTCCCCCTGGTCCAGCTTAGAGCTTACTTCATCGTAGAAACTGATCAGATTTGTCTGACATGAGCGACCCTTCATGAATCCATGCTGGTGAGGAGTTATTCCCTTAATCTCCTTGAGGTACTCATCGATGGCGTCTCTCAGAATCCCCTCGAAAATTTTTCCTGTTACTGAAGTGAGACTTACTGGCCTGTAGTTACCAGGCTCACTTTTGCTCCCTTTTTTGTAAATTGGAACCACGTTGGCAATGTGCCAGTCCAATGGTACTACTCCGGTCTTGATAGTGTCTAGAAATATTAGGTATAGCGGCCTAGCTATCTCGTCACTTAGTTCCTTTAGTATCCTTGGGTGTAATCCATCTGGGCCCGGTGATTTATCAATTTTAGTTTTCTTTAGACGCTTCCGCACCTCCTCCTGCGTTAGGTATGAGATATTTTGTGAGGGGTTCGTTTTATTCCCCTGCATCTCGTGTGGCATTTCCTTTTCTTTGGTGAACACACTTGAGAAGAAGCTGTTTAGTAGATTTGCTTTCCCTTCGTCATCATCAATGATTTCTCCTGCATTGTTTTTTAAAGGGCCAGCGCTCTCCCTGCAAATCCTTTTGCTGTTTATGTAGTTGAAAAATAGCTTCGGGTTGTTTCTGCTCTCTTTTGCGATCCGTCTTTCTGCTTCCTCCTTGGCAGTTTTGATCGTATCTTTGCATATTTTGTTTTTTTCCCTGTATGATTTTAGCGCTTCTTCGCTGCCTTCTTGCTTTAGTAGTTTGAACGCTTTCTTCTTTTCGTTTATTGCCCCTCGTACCGTCTTGTCGAGCCACATTGGTTTCCTTTTAGCTGAGTTTCTTTTATTTTTAAAGGGAATGAACTGCTCACATGAGGTGATTAGGATCCTTTTGAACTTTTCCCATTTTTCCTCCGTACTGATATTTTTGAGGATGTTGTCCCAATTAATGTTACCGATAGTAGTTCTAAGCTCATCAAATTTTGCTTTACTAAAGTTTAGTTTCTTTGCCACTCCCTGATAAGGCTTCCTATTGATTGACAGCTGGAAGTTGATTATATTGTGGTCGCTGTTCCCCAAGTGCCCCTCAACCTGAACCCCCCTTATACGTTCCGGTTTGTTAGTTAGTACTAGGTCCAGAATGGCCCTCCCTCTTGTTGGTTCCTGCACAAGTTGGTTCAGGTAATTGTCTTTAATTACTCTCAAGAACTTATCACCCCTGTGAGATTTGCAGGTTTCGTTCTCCCATGTTATATCTGGGTAATTAAAGTCCCCCATGATAATTACTTCGTTTCGTTTTGACACCTCTTCTATCTGCCTTAGTAGTAAGTCTTCAGTTTCTTCTGTTGCTTTTGGTGGTCGATAGAAGACCCCTATCAGGATTTTGTTATTTTTTCCTCCCTGTATTTCTACCCAC
Organism: Eleutherodactylus coqui; assembly: GCF_035609145.1. NCBI lineage: Eukaryota > Metazoa > Chordata > Amphibia > Anura > Eleutherodactylidae > Eleutherodactylus > Eleutherodactylus coqui. The sequence continues at coordinate 20,330 of NW_027102354.1, forward strand.
AGAGATTCCACCTGTTCGTCTCCTACCCCTATATCCTCCCGTAGCCTCGGCTTCAAGTTCGATTTGACGTACAGACATACCCCTCCCCCTTTCTGGTTCCTTCGGTCTCTTCTGAAGAGATTGTACCCCTGCAAATTCACCGCCCAATCGCACTTATCATCAAGGTTTACAGAGGGAGCTGGCTTGGGCTGACAGCAATCTATGCTGACCGTGACATGTAAAGGGTTCACAGAGGGAGCTGGCTGGGGCTGACAGCAATCTATGCTGACCGTGGCATGTAAAAGGTTTACAGAGGGAGCTGGCTGGGGCTGACAGCAATCTATGCTGACCGTGGCATATAAAGGGAGCACAGTGGGAGCTGGCTTGGGCTGACAGCAATCTATGCTGACCGTGGAATGTAAAGGGTTCACAGTGGGAGCTGGTTGGGACTGACAGCAATCTATGCTGACCGTGGAATGTAAAGGGTACAATGGTGTCGCATCTGTAAGAAGTCCCCGCGCTGCACGCAGATGGCGCAGAGCGGTGCAGTTGGGGCCGCGCCATGTCCGCTAGGTGCTGTTATTCACCCGCCCCTCCAGCCTCCTGTGCGGCAGTAGCCATGCATGAAGACTCGGCCTGCGCTGTGCAGCTGCTTCTGTTGTGCGCATAAACCTCTCCATTTATGACCCCACTAGTCCCAGCGAAGACTAGAGAGCCCTCCCCATTACCCACAATGCCCCAGCGGAGACTATGGCCCGCCCATTACCCACAATGCCCTGGTTAAAGCAGCTGTAAACACTAATGCCCACTAGAGATATGATAGCCTCATCTGCTGGATGTGCAGCTCTGCCTGCAGGAACTGAAGTCCGGCCACCGCACCCACCCCAAAAGACATGAAGTTCAGAACTGCTGCGTTAAAAAACTAGACCCCTTAACGAATTCTTCTAGGGCTGTGCTGCGTATTTTGACCCACAGTATTTGAATGAATCTGAGCAAAGCAAAAGGAAAAAATTACAATTTTAATTTTTTGGGCAATTGTGTCATTTTAAAAGCATTTTTTTGTACAGTGTACATAGGAATGAAGACTTTCACTCCAAAATGGATCCCCGTTTGTCCCGTGTTCAGAAACCTACCCATTGTGGCCCTAATATTATGACCGTATGCACAACAGGGCCCAAACCGAAAGGCGCATCAAACGTCAACTGTGTCTTAACATTTACGTAATCGCCATTATCCATCGGATAACAGCGATCACATGACCGGGGACCGCTCACTGCGGCCCTCAGTCACTGCTCCAGGCTCTCGGCTACCTTTAGTAGCCAGGAGTAAGGAGACTTTAAATTTACCAGGCCCTCTGCAGCTTCTGCGCTTGCGTCCACCATCTTGCTGATGGGCATATGCGCTCACATGGACCATGCTCCATTTTCGTGCGGGAGACCAAAATCGGAATTTACTCACCTGCTCCGGATCTTCCCTTCGCCGCGGCTGGCTGTATAACATATCCAGTCGTGTAACGATCACAATAAAGCTGCGCTGCGAACACACAGGATAGATGATGTATACTCACTTAGGAGAGGGGAGTGTCAGCCTCCCCCCTCAGGAGTCCGAGATGGCTCTAAACAATTGTTAACTCCGAAGACTACCTCCACCAGAATCGAAAGTTGCTTCCTCACGATCCAATATCAGGAAATAGTTTTTATTATTAAACAAACACAAATAGGTCCCTTTTTGAGGGGACCCGGCATATACATACAACGCGTTTCGGCTGTTGGAAGCCTTTTTCAAGTATATCCTGCCACTCATAGATAGCTAACTTAAATATAAAATTACTAGACATACAATTCAATCACCTGGAAGAGCCACGTTGTATCGGGCGAAGTATACATCCTGGCGTGCGTCCCTGCATTGCCACCGGCTCACGCGTCATAATAACGCTGCTGGAGGACCTGTGATGATGCCGAAAAGTGGGCGGAGCAAGCGGTCACATGACTGGCAATGTCATGTGACACCGCAGATGGAATTGACAGTGAGGAGGTCACGTGACTGGCACTGTCATGTGAGCGGCACAGACACGGCACATTACGTATGGGGGTTCACAGCGGGAGAGGTGGGCTAGCCGTCACCTATTATCCCGGCTGACATGTAAAGCTCCTTCCCATGTAATAACATGATAGGCATCCTATAATGTGATACACCATGACATATCAAAAAAGGCCCATTATATAAATATATATATAAATATATATATATTATATAAATATATAAATTATATAAGTGATTTTTTTTAAAATGGAGCATGAAAAAATCTGGACCATGCTCCATTTTCGTGCGGGAGACCAAAATCGGAATTCACCTGCTCCAGATCTTCCCTTCGCCGCGGCTGGCTGTATAACATATCCAGTCGTGTGAGACCGGCCTTCGGTAGATCACTACCTTTTTATCACGTGACCAGGGACAGCTCAACGAGACCACCGATCACTGCTCCAGGCTCTCGGTGACCTTTGGTAGCCGGGAGCACAGAGATTTAAAATTTACCGGGCTCCCCAGCTGCTGCGCATGTCTCTGGCATTTTAAGGCAGGTTCATGCGCAGAAGCCGGAGAAGGTCCACGGAGGAGGATCACATTGAGGTTCAAATACGGAGGCCTCCGGTAAGAAGTTTCACCGATCTAAGAGGGGAGATTAAACTTCAACTTTTTCTTAACTTTTACATGATTGCCGCTATCCAACCGAGGATAAGGATCCCGGGGGACATCTCTGGAGGCCTATAGAAATATTGTCACCTTCCTTTACGGATTGGATTCGTTACGGAATGGATATCCATTGGCTAACGGCAATCACGTGACTGGGGACCATGTACTGCGGCCCACCATGAAATCTCCAGGCTCTCGGCTATGTTTGGTAGCCAGGAGCAGGGATATCTTAAATTACTCAGGCAAACTGCGGCTCTTGCATCGGCCAACGTTGACGACGGGCGCGTGCGCAGAAGCCGAGGTGAGGTCCAAGGGTAAATCCGGGGGCCTTAGGTATGTAATTACATCTCCCCTCACGAATATGAGCGAAGATTACATTTTACCATTTTTTAACTTTGTTTACTTTTAAGGGTGACTGGTGGTCGCGCCAACAGCAGGGAGCTGTCATGTCCACAGCCCCCAGGGCTTTAATCCCCAGAGCAAGTGTCTTTTTACGGCCCTGGAGATTAAAGGCCGCTTAGGCAGGAAGTCACTAAGGGGTTAAGGAGCAAACAGACTTCGTCACTAGGGCCGCTCTCACACAGACAGTTTTTACAGCGTTTAGCTCGGCGTTTGAAAAGCCACGGTAAACACTGTAAAACACCTCCATTGATTTCAGTGGAGCTTCTCAGTGATGTGGATTTATTTTGGGGTCTACGGCGTAATCAATAGGAATGTTTGTACCCTTCCAGATTTATGTTCAGAGATTGTGCGCACAATGTAAGAGATCACACGGAGACAAGACTGTCAGTGAAGAAAGTCTTCCTGACTGTTTATTAGTAGGCGTATAGCATCTTATATAGCATGATGAGTTAATTGCCCTTTATGGGCAGCAGGAAGCAATACGTGGTTGGGAATCAAAGCATGGGATTGGGTGGTCCAAATATGGTCTTTTTCCATACGGTCCTGCGTGAGTTGCTGTAGTCATGGACGTCCGACATCACGTGGTTTCAGGTACAAAATCAGCGCCATCTCTCCGAGTTTGATGGAGAGGGCAGGGGCGAGAATGAGCAATGTGTCGTCAAATGACGCCTGAGGGTTATGTGCAGGTAAAATGTGTCCTGAGGTTATGAGCGTGTGTTTCTATAATGCTGCATATTCTGATGACGGTTAGCAGTAATGAAACTGTCTGTTTTACTAACTGTCCCTACACTACCCCGCAGCCCTCAACGGTTGACCCTCCTCGACCTCCCAGATCGAGGCAGGCCCATCGAGCAAGCTAAGGCAAGCTCTCCGGGTCTACCACAGGGTTTTTCACAGCCCTTGCGACTGGACCACAGCTAGCCTGAGTCCCCTGTATTAGTTTAGTCGCTCTTCTTTGAACCCCCTCCAATACTGTAACATCTTTCCTGAGCACCGGTGATGAAATAAGAACATCTAAAATCTATTTGGTATCTTCGTGTCCATAACAATTTGAACTCTCAAAAAATCTGCATCATTTATGTTGTCAGAAAAAAAGCCAAAATGTCAGAATTGTACTTTTTGGGTCATTCAATTCCCCCCCCCCCCAAAAAATATCATAAAAAACGTCCACGGTCCAAGGGTAAATCCGGGGGCCTTAGGTATGTAATTGCATCTCCCCTCACGAATATGAGCGAAGATTACATTTTACCATTTTTTAACTTTCTGTTGACTTTTAAGGGTGACTGGTGGTCGCGCCAACAGCAGGGAGTTGTCATGTCAAGCACTGAGCTCCCATGAACGGCGGAGTCGTAGTCATGCAATGAGACTAGTGCTACGTGACCAAGATCGCTGTATAGCCCTGCGACCTCACACTCTCGGGCCGGCTTCACACCACCGGTTTCCTATTGTTCAATCCGCAGTCGTCGTCCACACGGAGGATCTGCAGCAAATCACATGCATTGAAAGATACATACTACTGCTACTTCCTTTACACTCGCGGTCATCTGCATTACAGAATCTGCAGGAACGCAGGGTCGCCGGCTGGGGTAACGGCCAGATTCTGCTGTGGTATCCCGCAATCGGAATGTGAAGCGGTTGTGTGCAGCTGGCCTTACTGAAGACAATGTAGTTGCGATACAACTCACAAGTAGCTGCGACCAATATATTGCAAAAATCCAACCTCGGTGAGGTTTTAGCACTCTATAGGTTGTGGGAACTTGCGCGACCCCATTGATATATTTGAGAATGCAAGTTCACAGGGCTGCACAGCGATCTTTGGTCACATGACCCATGTCATGGCGAAAGACTCCATAGAGCTCCAGCCTTAGGGCTCATGTCCACGATTGTGTTCTCACCGCAGAGAGGCAGCGTTTTACGCATACCACCGTGGGCTCTTCGGCCAGATTCACACAGATGTATTTGCGTAGCATATTACGCATGAAAAATATACATGCTAAATACACGTCAGTAGAACCCGCTGATTGCAGCGAGTTCCTTCACATAAGTGTATTTTGCATGCGCATTTTGTCCAAAAAAAAAGCAGTCCCCTTTATTTTCTCGTGCATTTCTGCAGGGGAAGAACATGTATTATTCTAATTACACTAATTGCCTATTTCAATAAATGGCGGCATGGTTGCGTGTTTTTTTGCGCTTGCAAATGTGCTTGATTCATGCTAACAAAAGTACAGTAAGGGCCGCTTCACACAAACATATTTGTTTCAATGGGTGCCTTCAGAATTCTCTTTACAATATAGTTGCGTATAGGCTGCGGGTATATCCGCGACCACGGAGCACAATAGGCTCTATGCTGCGGATATCCGCGGTAAAATAGAACCTGCTGCGTTCTCTTTTCTGCTTCCATGGGTGGAAATTCTGCAGGAAATCCGGCAGCGGAATTTCCGCCCGTGTGCACGGGGCCTAAGGCTGCTCTAAGACGTGCGTTCAGAAAACACAGCTTAAAATCGTGGGTTTTTTACCTCAATTTTGAGCAGCACTTTTGAACGCATGGTAAAGCGGTTTTAATGCACCCCACAATTGTGATGGGTGGGGAGGTGCGTTAGAAAACGCAAATACAGGACAGATAGCGCTTAAAAATCACCGCTTCCGAGCTCACGTCTGAGTAATCGCATTCAAATCAATAGAAACAGTATACCGCAATAAAAAGCGGTGTGTGTGTGTGATTCTCATCTAGCGCAGGAAACGCGTTAATAGGGCTAATTCATGTATGGAAATTCGTTTTGCAGCTTTCCTAGCTATCCTCCGGCACGGCTACTTACCCGAAGTGATGCGAGGCGGTTTTGAGATAAAAATGCCTCACATCCGCGGGGACATTGCATGTTGGCGAGGGAGTGATTCACGGCCCGATATCGCACTCGTCCGTGTGACGTTAGCTTTATAGTTTGGGGGATAGTTCTGGTATACACGCTGATTTTGTAGCATAGATGCGCTGTGAATTGAGGTGAATATATATTTTGGCAAGTCAGTCAATGGAGCTAAAAGAGGAGTCAAGGCATGATCTACTGACTTAGGGCTAATGCCCACGGATGGATTTCTGCCGCGTTTCATGAACCTAATAATAGCTTACTGCCTTTAAATGTTCACACATCATGAAAGAAATCGTGCCATGTTCTAATTGCCACGGGAAAACGCGCAGCCGGCGTCCATTGCAGTGAATTGAAGCCATGCATCACGTGATACATGGCGGAAGTATAGCATGATTACGCGTTTTTTTTGTTTTTTTTCAGCCTCACTGCGGCTGTAGATTGCTGCGCCCGTGTGAAGGAGTCCTAAAGAATATTTAACATTAAGCAAAAACTAGTGCCAGATTCTTGACAAGCACACAAGCTACCGCTAATCTCTGCGCCAAAACTATGCCAAATGATTGTGCCCCAATACCTTTACCTTACTTATATTTGTTACTGTATTACTTTATTATTGCAACACACTGTATGCAAATGAGCCAGGTGTCTGGCAGGCTGATGTCACTGCATTGTGATGTCATCAATTTAGAAGTATAAATACCGGCAGCCATGTTAGTCAGTCTCCACTGCAGCGTGGAGACGGGAGGTGGGGGAACCCCTATCTCCTCCGAGAAGCCACAGAACTGGACCTTTTTTTATTTTTAGCTGAGTGCATTTTTAATGCAGCACACAAGGGGGAGACAGCGGCCTACCAAAATCTACTGGGTCATATGACGCGGCTGGCGGTGGGCGGGGAAGCGTTTTTTACTCTATCTTCCGCTGTGCTACAGCGGAAGATAGCGTGACGGACGGCTTCCATTGACTAGAATGGAGGCCGGCCACGCGTACACCCGCGGCAAATAAAGCATACCGCGGGTGAGGTCGGGTGATTTCACAGTGCGGAATTCCGCGATGGAATTCCGCACCGTGAGCATTGAGCTATTAGGTTCAATAGAACCTAATAGCTGCGGGCAATGCAGCGTATTACGCAGCGGAAATCCCTCCGTGGGAAGGAGCCCTAACTTTAGCCAGCAGAAGGCGCCATAGTATAAGGCAGAAAAAGAAAAGCCCCTAGGCAACCCCGAATCCAAAATTGGATTGCAGAGGGTTAAAGAGGCCCTATCCTTTTTAGAACGACGGGGTAAAATCATACGTCCTGATCACCCCCGCCCCTGACACGTTGGCACTTTGCGATAAATAAGTGGGTTTTGTGTTGCAGTTTGGGTACCCAGTCTCTAAAAGGTTCGCCATCACTGATATAGAGGAAGCCCCGACATGTTGGACATGTTGGATACACATGGGAGTGCAGCGCCAAAAACACATGGAACCGTAGTGAGAGGAAAAACAGTGTGAAAATGGCCTTATAAAGATATATTTTTACATTTAGGCTGGATTCCGACGAGCTTACGCATATTTGCACAGACAAAGAAATAACACGCAACGATTATCTCAGCTAGTGAAATAGACAATTAGTATAATATGCGTTCTTTCCCTATGAGAATGTGCGAGAAAATATAGTATGCTGCGTATTTTTTTGTGCGATCGAAATGCACAATGTATGTACGTACGTGCGTGTATGTATGTAAGTACGTGCGTGTATGTATGTACGTACGTGCGTGCATGTATGTATGTATGTACGTACGTGCGTGTATGTATGTACGTACGTGCGTGTATGTATGTACGTACGTGCGTGTATGTGTGTACGTGCATGTATGTATGTACGTGCGTGTATGTACGTGCGTGTATGTATGTACGTATGTACATGTGTTTATGTATGTACGTGCGTGTATGTATGTACGCGTACGTACGTGTATGTATGTACGTACGCGTGTGTACGTACGCGTGTGTATGTACGTACGCGTGTGTACGTACGCGTGTGTATGTACGTACGCGTGTGTACACGTACGTCGAATTTGGACAATAGTATGCTGTGCATACTAACATAACATTAGGGCCACAATGGGTACATTTCTGAAAACAATACAAACAGGGGTATCCATTTTGGGGTGTCAGTGCACATGAAAATGATTTTGGGGGAAAAAATTTTAGAATAGCACATTACCCGAACACTTTTTTTTTTTTTTTAATCTAAATTGCATTAATTCCTGAAAATGTGGGATCTAAATAATGTGGCGCGCATGCACAGAAGCCGGCGAGCCCGGCAAATTCAAAATCTCCCTGCACCCGGCTGTCACAGATAGCCGAGTGCAGGGAGATATGACTGGGATAACGGTGATCATATAAAGTTAAAAAGTAAAAAAAAAAAAAAGTTAAAAGTTTAAAAAGTTAAAGTTTCATCTCCCCTTACGGATCGTATCCGTAAGGGGGATGAAATTACGTACCCAAGGTCCCGGATTTGTTCCCTGGTGGGATGTTGATCCGTGGACCTTACCCCAGCTTCTGCGCAAAAGTGAAAGATTGCCCAATAAATGTAACATCTCCCTGCTGCTGGCTACCAAAGGTCGCCAAGAGCCTGGAGATGTCACGGGGAGCCGCGGTATACGGTTACTGGTCACGTGATCGCCGTTATCCAATGCATAATGGCGATCACGTAAAAGTTCTTTAAAAAGTGGCAGTTTCATCTCCCCTCACCGAAGCGATCGGTGAGAGGAGATGAAACATCTTCTCGGAGGCTTCCGCATTTGAATCCAGATGCGATTATCCTCCATGGATCCTGCCAGCTCCTGGGTATGCGCCCGCCGGCAAAATGCCGGACACATTCGCAGGAGCTGGGGAGCCCAGGAAATTTTAAATCTCCTTGCTCCCAGCGACCAATGGTTGCTGCGTGCTTGGAGCAGTGACCGGGGGCCTCGTTGAGCGGTCCCCGGTCACATGATAAAGTAGCGAACTAACATTAGGCCGGTCACACATGACCGGAGAGGAATTACGGGTTCTGCATGCGCTTGATCAACGGTAATCCACGGATCAATCGCATGCATTGGATTACACAATTCCCCCCAATTAGCGGGTCGGAATTGCGTAATCCACTCGCAGAAACCACACACACATATATACACACACACACACAAGGCTCTCACCCTGCAGCTGCTCCTCCTCAGCGATGCTCTCCTTGCTGCAGAGATCATGTTCTCTGCACTCCCCTTCCCTCCTCCGCGGCCGTTGTCAGTCTATCGGCACTCCTCTATTACTGTCTGCATTAGACAGAACAAGCCGAGAGCAGACTGCCTACTGACAGCAGCACTCCCCACCAGGCACACAAACAGCAGCGGGGGAGGGGCGGCCCACAAAGGACACAGAAGAACTGGCAGTATCTCAAGAGCCCTGTAGCCCCCCATGCTCCCCCTATTCATCACCCTCAGGGGCAAACACAAGGGGCCCACGCCAGCACCCTCCACCAGACTCACATTGCGAAGAGGAGCAATGGGATTGGCGCGCACACCTGCGTTCACTCCCCACCAAAAGAGATCTGGACGAATCTCTATATAAGCTCGAACAATCCCACAAAAGAGACATTACAGGTCTACAAAAAGACATCCTGCACGTAGGTCAACGCCTTGGGGAAGTGGAGGAAATACAGGAAAAGCTAATTGACACTGTCGACTCGCACAGAAAGGTCATCCAAGCACAGTCGGCCCAAATTTCGGAGTTGTTTCTTCACTTAGACGACCTTGAAAACCGCCATAGGCGGAACAATTTGCGCATAAGAGGCCTAGACGAAAGGGTCGAGCACAACCAACTTGCCACCTGGGCACAAAAATTCTTCAACGACTTACTGAAACGCCCACCAGAAGACCTCATAGAGATCGACAGAATACACCGCACTCTGGGCCCGCGCTCCGCAGACCCCGCAAGGCCGCGAGATGTAGTGTGCAGAGTGCACTTCTTCCAGGAGAAAGAACAGATAATGAGAAGCGCTAGAGATGCTGGAAATCTACACTACAAGGGGTCCCCCATTCTCATCCTACAAGACCTTTCCCGCCGCACACTTCAACAAAGAAGAGCACTAAAACCACTACTGACGGCGCTGAGAGATAAGGACATTCTATATCAATGGGGCTACCCCTTCCAACTGCAGGCGCGCAAAGGGAACAAAAGAGCAACCTTTAGGTCCCTGGGGGATCTGCCCAATTTCCTGCACACATTCGAACTCCCGATGATTGACTTACCGGACTGGCCCAGACACGTAGGGGCGCTGGCTCCCGCTGTGGGCTCCCCATGGCAAAGAGCCAGCGACAAAACCAAACGCTGACAACCCAGACCCTCTCTTCTGAGATGCCGACCAACTGTCAAGAGACAAACGCAAGCCGACGTCCCCGCTTGCCCACCCGCTCCAGAGACCCGCTGAGACATCACTAACGCTCCTGAGAACGGAGCCACTAAGCTATAGCCTTAAAATGTTATATTTGTTCTAGCCGCGGCCGTAACGGGGCACAGCTCCGATGCCAGGTTTCGTTCGTTCCCCAGCAGAGGGTGCAGCCCGGGCGCTGCCACGTAAGGTGTTTTCCTTAAACTGCACTGAGGAAAGTTTAATGGGGCCTCACCCCATATATGTTATATTTCTCCTGTCTGTTTCTGTGTTGTTCTTTCACCCCCCCTTCCCACCTCTCCCACTTGTGCCTTACCCCCCCCCCCCCCCCCACACCCTAAGATTGGTCACCTAGCATTCCAAAACACGCTCACTCAACTACTAGAGATATGGCCAACGTAACAGTCTGCACTTACAATGTTAAAGGCCTGAACACTCCGGGGAAAAGAAGCCAAGTTCTGTATCACTTACATAAGAAAAAAATAATGGTAGCCTTACTGCAAGAGACCCACTTTAAAGCAGACAACATTCCACGCTTTTCCTCTAAATTCTACACCACGTGGGTCCACAGCCCGCACCCCACAAAAAAGGCGAGGGGGGTCTCGGTGGCACTACACAAGTCCTTCCAACATGAGGTGATCGATCAAATGGTCGACCCACAGGGCCGTTACATCTTCTTAAAACTAGAGGTCATGAATTCAATAATCTCAATTGCTAACATTTATTTCCCCAATCAGGACCAGATCTCCTTCGGGCTGACAACTTTGAGAAAACTGGCTGACTTCGCCGATGGCTCTGACGTGATCCTAGGCGGCGACCTTAATCTAGTGATGGACCCAGGACTGGACTCGTCGGTTGGTAAGTCCCCCATCTCCCACGCAGCACGTCGCACATTCAAAAAAGAACTAGATAGGCTGAGGTTGGTGGACCTGTGGAGGATTTTGCACCCCGGGGTCAGGGACTATAGCTTCCATTCGGCGGTGCATAACAGCTACAGCCGAATAGACCACCTTTTTATATCCCACAGACTGTTGGACCATGGCCCCTCGTGCTCCATAGGCCCCTTCCTGTGGTCAGACCACGCCCCTATCTATGGGGGTCTCTCTAGAGTGGGAGGACCTCCCAAAACATTTCAGTGGAAACTCAACGACAATTTGCTTAACGACGCTGTCTGCGCCGGAGACATCAAAAAAACAATAGAGATGTTCGCGGAAACACACAGGGAGGACCACACAGACCCCCCCATTAAATGGGAGGCCCTGAAGTGCGTCCTACGAGGCGTCTTCATCTCCCATGGATCCCGCTTAAAAAAAGACAGGTCAGCAAAACTGAAAAGACTCTTAGAAGAATTACAGACAAAAGAGAGACTAAACAAAGGTAGACCCACAGAGAACACGAAAGTGGAAATCTCCACAATTCGTCAACAAATCCTCTCGATACTCGACCAAAGGACACTAGGATTCAGAGACAAGATGCGCAGATGCGCGTTCGAGTATGGAGATAAATGTGGGAAATGGCTCTCAAAGACCCTACACCCCAAGGCCCCCCTGACTTATATCCCGAAAATACAAAAGCGACAGGGAGGAGTAGCCCACTCAACTACCGAAATTCTCGAGGCCTTCCGCGAATACTATAGCAGCCTATATAACATAGAGAGAGACCCCGCTCGGACCCCGAGGGACAGTGAAGTCGAGGAATACCTAGACAGCCACGCTCCTGGACCTATAGATCCAGAAGCGTCCGCGGAAATGGAAGAGGACTTCTCCCCCACAGAAGTCTCAGCCCTCATCAAAGAGCTAAAAGTAGGCAAGAGCCCGGGCCCAGACGGACTGACCCCAAAATTCTATAAACTATTCAAAAACGAATTAGCCCCATTGCTGACCAATTCTTTCAATGCAATAAACAGAGGCTGCCCCTTCCCGACTCAGGCCTTGCAGGCACACCTGGTCGTAATACCCAAACCGGGAAAAGACGCTACGGAGTGCGGTAGTTACAGGCCTATTTCACTCCTAAACGTAGACGTTAAACTTTTCGCCAAGTCAATCGCCACCCGACTTCAGCCATACATCCCGAAACTAATACATAGAGACCAGGTGGGGTTTGTCCCGGGAAAAGAGGGGAGGGACAATATAATAAAAACCATGTCACTGATCTCGCGGGCCCGACAAGAGAGGTCTCCATTAGGCCTTATGGCGGTCGACGCCGAAAAGGCCTTCGACAGGGTCGGATGGAGGTTCTTAGAGGGCACACTGGGGAGAGTGGGACTGGGGCCCCGCATGAGGGAGTGGATTATGGCGCTATACGGGAACCCCTCGGCGAGGATCAGAATCAACGGCGCCCTCTCAGATAACATCCCCATACGAAACGGAACGCGACAGGGCTGCCCGCTGTCCCCCTTTTTATACATATTGACGATGGAGTCCCTGGCCAACGCCATAAGAAAAAACGATGCCATAAGAGGGGTTAAACTGGGCCAGAGGGAGCTTAAACTCTCTTTATTCGCAGACGACCTCCTGCTATATTTATCCTGCCCGAGAATAGGGATCCCGGTTCTTCTGCAGGAATTCGACAAATTTAGTGCGATTAGCAACTTCAAAATCAACCTGCAAAAAACCGAAATGCTAAATATCTCCCTCCCAAGGGACGAAGCACACTCCCTACAGGAACTTTTCCCACTCAAATGGCAATCGAAATCCCTCAAATACTTAGGAATACAACTGCCGGAAGACCCCGCAAACGTATACGACCTAAACTTTAAACCCTTCCTAACAAACTTAGAGAGAGACCTGGGGAAATGGAGTCCCCTCTTCCTATCCTGGGCGGGAAGGGTGAACGCGGTCAAAATGGACGTCTTACCAAAGTTCCTGTACATATGCCAAGCATTCCCCATAAAACTGCACAGGGCCTATTTTAAGCACATCCGCTCCCTGATTACTAAGTTTGTCTGGCGAGGCCGCAGTCCCAGACTTAAATACAGAACCCTGACCAGAGACAAACCCAGGGGAGGCCTGGGCCTCCCAGACTTTTCACTGTATAATAAAGCTAACATAGCGAACTGCGTGCTAAACCTGCTCAGGAACCGGAGCTCCAAGCTCTGGGTTGAACTAGAATACAACCTAGATGCCAGGTAGACGCAGGGAGTATTCTGGATCCCGCAGACCTTAATTAGGCGCCTTACAGTAATGTCCCCACTGCTGAACCAGCTAACAAGAGCCTGGTCGGGCTTTGCAAGGGATACAGAACTGATCTCAGTGCCAGGCCCCTTCACACCTCTACTAGCTAACCCCCAATTTGAGGCCTTCCTACACCGAAAAACCCTAGCGACCACGTCAATAAACCCCGCGCCACGACTAAGAGACGTAATGACAGGAGACAATCTGAAACCACTGACGGAACTATTTGAAGGACGCATCGTTCCACCAGGGACGTGACTAGAATACTTCCAGCTGAGGAGTGCGATAGACACCCTGGGTCCTGAGTCCCGGGGGGCGGAAGACCCCACTGACTTTGAAAAATTGTGCATGTCCACAGCCCCCATCAGCCACCCAATCTCAGTACTTTATAAGATGATGCTGGACCGGGAGATGGGGGATGGTCCCCTAGACTTTGTCCACGCGTGGGAAGAAGAATTGGGAAGGCACCTGCAGCCGAATGATTGGGTCAAACCGTTTGCCCTGACACACAAGGGGTCGGTATACTCCAGACTCCAAGAACTAAATTTTAAAATAATCTCTCGCTGGTACAGAACCCCAGCCAGGGGTTGCCAATGAGCAACCAGTTTTTCAGTCTTTATTTTTGTGCATTCCTGGGATCAGAACTATAAGGGGACTAAAGTACATTCGTGTGAAGGAGCCCTCGGCGCAATTTTATGCATATGAGAGCGAATTTGCTTACCCCCTTAGACTCTAATGGAATATCGGGAGCGCAAATGCACGTAAAAATCATTGCGGTTTCTGCGACCGCTTTTCTGCTAAATTTAGCACGCCGTGTGAAAGAGGCCCTAGGGCTTCGGCAGACGAGTGTACACGCCAAGACTATTGTCGCAGTGGAGCGTATTTGTGCATAAACAAGGTTTACAGTAATCGGGTTGCGCTTGAAATGCCAGTTCACACGCGCGTTCACCCCTTTCCGTGGCATACAGTGGCGATGGTCATCTTCTCCCTGCGACGGCCGCCGGGTCACAACCCTTTCCTGTCATTTTTGTATATAAAACGCAGAAAGATGAGGTGAGAAACACCCTTAGGGTCAGGGGCGTACCTAAAGGCTCAAGGGCCCGGGTGCAAAAGTTCAGCTCAGGGCCCCCCCTTACCTTTCTCACCGCGTACCCATACCTAAATCATGCTGCATACAGCTGCAAAACGAATTTCCATACATGAATTAGCCCTATTAACGCGTTTCCTGCACTAGATGAAAATCACACACACACACCACTTTTTATTGCGGTATACTGCTTCCATTGATTTGAATGCGATTACTCAGACGTGAGCTCGGAAGCGGTGATTTTTAAGCGCTATCTGTCCTGTATTTGCGTTTTCTAACGCATCTCCCCACCTATCACAATTGTGGGGTGCATTAAAACCGCTTTACCATGCGTTCAAAAGTGCTGCTAAAAATTGAGGTAAAAAACCCACGATTTTAAGCTGTGTTTTCTGAATGCACGTCTTAGAGCAGCCCTAGGCCCCGTGCACACGGGCGGAAATTCCGCTGCCGGATTTCCCGCAGAATTTCCACCCATGGAAGCTGCTATAGGATTGCGTTAGAAAACGCAATCCTAGGCAGACGGCCGCGGTTTGTCCGCGCGAAATCACACGTGGAAAACAAACCGCGGCATGCTCTATTTCTGTGCGGGGTTCGCAGAGCCCCACACAGAAACGTCACTCCCCGGCCGCTGGCACCGGTCTGCGCATTTAGGACGGCAACTCCCACAGCCTAGAAGTTTGTATGATCTAGAGCACAGGTGTCAAACAATGCCCGCGGGCCGAATCCGGCCCGCCGCCTATGCAGTAGGTTCCCTCACTCCTCCGTGCTGTAGCTCGGCCTGTGGTGTTGCCGTGTCAGGGTGGATTTTATCTGACCTGCTTTGCGATCCTCCCTGCGACTGTGAGCAGTTTGTGGATCTGGGCTCCCTGGACTGGCAGCTTGCGCTATCGTCCGAGTCGTCCGTCTCAGCGGCTCTCTCCTTCTGCACGCTGCTGCTAGGTCGCGCCGGACCTCCCGTCGGCGCCATCTTGATTTTTCCCCGCTCACCGGCCGCCTCTGCTTGCGGTCTCAGGAACGGCTCCAAACTGCCTGCACTGCGTTCCGGAGTGCGCCCCGAGGTGTTCTGGGCTCTCTTGCGCCCCATGACGTCTCTCTGTGCCGCTGTGATAGCTTGTGGAGCCTTAAAGAAGCCGCGGCCGCCGGAGCGCGTCTCAGAAGCGACTTACTCCGGCATCAGGTAGCTCCGCCCCCCCCTTTTTAAACTTTTTAAAAACTTTTTAAACTTTTTTTTTACTTTTTCACACTTTTTTTTTTAACTTTACATGATCACTGTCATCCACCCAGACACATGTTTTTACGTCCTCAGGGATTAAGGCCCACTTGGGCAGGACGTAAAAACACTATGGGCTGGTCACTAAGGGGTTAAGAATTAAATTATGCAAACCGAATAATACGAAATGTAACGATTGGCCAATTTTGCATCTTTCAAATAATGTGGAATATGATTTAGACGCGTTACCACTGAGAAACAAGGCGAGGTTCATCCATAGACTCATCACAACAGTTCTTTTGTTTTATTATATACTTTATTATTGTGATTTGCATTTTATGTACTTTGTCAAATCAATAATTTAGAAAATCAATTAAATATTTGTTGATGAAAATGGACAAATGTTTCCGCTTACCTGTACAGAGCTGACGGAAAATGCGTTTTTCCCATGGAATCGGCTCTTTAACCCCTTAACGACGGCCCCATCGGGATTCTACGTCCTGGCCGGCTGGGCTTTATTCCTAGAGGACGTAGTTTTATGCATCCTCTAGGAATGACAGCCCTGCAGGCTCAGGACGTGATAGCTCCATGCTGCCGGTTACCGGAGGTAGCCGACAGCATGGAGCTGTCATCCCGGGCCGCGGGACCCCACCCCCGGTCACGCGATCGCGTTAAACTCAATGGAAAGTTAAAAACAATTAAAGTTTCAGCTCCCCTTACGGATCCGAGCGTCCACCAAAAGAGATCTCTCAAAACGACCGACGGACGCACCTTCAGAGGCAAACTAGTGCTTGCTTCTAGTGTCATCGTCTGCTTAACCATCCTGCGTAGGGAGGTGACGAGTCCTGCAGGCTCTGCAAGCCTAGGATGCGTGAGCACGGTGCAAGAGGAAGGACTGAGGAGGATGTGAGGGGGAGGGGGGAGGGCGCGGTTGAGAAAGCGTTGGGTGGGGCTATGCAAAGGTCTTCCAGCTCCCTCAGAGCATTGTGGGTGCGCCCGGAGTGCTGCCTGAGCGTGTTGCATCTGATACGTCCCCTATTTGGGGATCATTTATTAAAGGGAGCATAGGTGCAGCACGTTTCTGTAAAACCAATAGAGGGCGCTGCAATGTTACTGTAGAAACCAATGGACAGCATGGGAGGTAGCTATACATAGATTTTAAAGACGACGACTGCCAAGGCTAAAGCCCGTGTATATTCCATAGACTATAGCTATCTCCAGGATAGCTGCATGCGCAGTCGTGTGCGGGGTGCGCAGTCGCGCCATTGTCTCGCACGGCTGCTTTCATTCCGTGCTTCCTGACAAGGCAATGTACGCATACGTCACTAGTGAAGGAAGCGGAAGGTAGCGCAATGTACACTTTTTGACCGGATGGAGGAAAATCGGGTTGCTGGAGGTCACGTGACCGAAGTGACAAGCGGCTCCAGGAGAAGAGTTGGGATAAGAAGAAGAGGTAAGCAGGCTCCCTGGGGAGCAATCGGTAAGTATACAGTATATTTTTTTGTTTTTAATGACAGAACCCCTTTAAGGCTCTATTATGACACTTTTCGAACCGTGGTATGGTTACATGCGGGGAGTGTGAAGACGGTATGGTTACATAAGGGGGGTGTGGTGACAATACGGTTACACTAGGAAAGTGGGCTTACATGAGGGGAGCGTGGAGGCGGTGCGGCTACAGAAGGGGAGTGTGATGGAACCCCTAACAATAATCTGTGCCGTGTCATTTCCATAAATGTCATAGAAGGTAATGAAAATGAACAGTTTAGCATACAGTAATTGCACTTTCACATGGGCCAAAATTCTCACTATTCTCACTTACCCAAAGGAAGCAGCTGGTGACAAAACATGAAACGTGGGCAAGGAGGCTCTGGTGTCCTGTTGTACCACTTCTAGCTTGGATACAAGAGGTTATACAGATGGGAATGGAGGCTCTAGTACCCTGTTGTACGCCTTGTAGCTTGGATAAAAGATAAGATAAGGACAGGCAAGGGGACTCTAGTACTGCGTTGTACCACTTCTAGCTTCTAGTATAGAAGATGGGGAACAGGCGGCTATGGAGGCTCTATTCTAGAGAATCAATACAGTAAGCAGTGGAGTAGGTCAGTAAATTAATGGCTGAAATAACAGTTGAATTGTGTTACCACGTTACTACTGACAGTCCTCACCTCTTTAGTAACCGGTGGCATGGCTGAAGCCTCATCACAGTATTTCAGTGCCAGAGCTTTCTGTCCTCGGTCTTTGTAGCACTGGGATGAAAGATAAAAAACACCAAAAAAAGCAAAAACCAGTAAAGCAATAGAATCTTACAGTAACTTTGGGGCATTACAGCAGCACACAATGTCCCTGCAGGTTGGATTACAGATGAGTGCTGCTGTATGGTGCCTTCATACCTCTAGGGCAGGATACCTACCTGATATGTATTGTCATGGGGCGCACCAAGATCTTGTCTCAGGCTTTGCTTGCAGTCCTACCATATCGCACTAAATGCAGAAGTGCAGTCAATGCAGCTTTTTACCTAAAATAGTAAAAATTGGTCAAAGCCTCATGCAGTGTATTACCTGACCCTGGAATAACATCAATGGCAATTATAAGAATAATGCTGATAATAATACAAATTCTGTATGTCTGTTTTCAGCCTTACAAAACCATAACTATAGAAGTTTAAATTTATACGTAAAGCTAGATATTTTTAGAAATATCTATATTGATATATAACTATCTATTTTTATAGCTAGATATATATCTATGCAGTAAGATGCATTAGATCGATGGTGGCACGCGCACCCGAAACAAGGACCACAGGTTGTAAGCAGCCATTTTACCGTCAGTCTCCACTGGAGTCTCTCCCAGGCCCAAACTGAACCTACCTACCTGAATTGTAAGTACCTACCTTCTTGTTCTCTATGAAAGAACTGAGCGTACCTTTTAAAAAAATGGCGGCAGCAGCAGCAACCAATCACATTTTGTATAGTTTATGTATAGCTACCTGCCATGCTGTCCATTGGTTTCTACAGTAACATTGCAGCGCCCTCTGTTGGTTTTACAGAAACGTGCTGCACCACCTATTGGATTTACCCAAACTTACAGCACCATAGAGATTAGCGGGTCACCTCCCAGTTCTCCATCTTTTTGCCCTATTTTTCTCTAGGGTGGTTTCAAACCGGCGGGTAAAATCGCGCCATTTTTAACCGATGCGTTGGTTATTGAAAAAAAAGCAGATTTCGCAGCCAATGATTCCCAACGGTTCCCTTCCCTTCAGCAAGGTTTTCACTGATGTGATGTTGAGAGAGAAAATCACAGCCTGCTGTGTCCTTCTGCGCAGTGCGTTTTTTAAAATCTCCCATGTAATCCTATGGAGGCTGCGTTTTATCGCATCACAAGGCGAAAAATATGCGCTGCATGTTAACATTGGAAAGTCCTACCGACTTGCGCGTTAAACAAAAACATGCGGTTTTTAATGTGCGCGGCAGCGATGCGATTTAATCCTCTAAAAAAAAAGCATCGCTGGTGATTGTCACGGCCGTATATTGGGACAAAACTAAGCCTAAGATTTCTGTGGTTTCGTTTTCACCAGCAGTATTCTCTCCCGTTAATACTTGACCGAGAAAATATAGGACCTCCCCTATGAATACTATGTGCGTAAAAGATCAGGCGGCCGCCATATTCCCACCATTTATTTTGTTTCTTACAGTTGCTCCTACAGCGGTGTGTGTTTGTGTTTGTATATGTATGTGTGTATGTATGTGTATATATTTTACACACATACACACATCGCAATGCATTGTTCTTACAAGGCGCACTGCACTGGCAGACACACTCGCATATTTGCCATGCGAGATATTGGTTTGAGTTTCTCGGGCTGATATAGTGCTCACTTGTGTAAAATCAGCCACAGAGAATGAATTTAACATCACCAAAGACATAAAGCTATACATTGCCCTCTATTGTCAGCATGCTGTTATCCTGACCCCCAAGTGTCAATGCATAATGCATCCCAAGTGGCAGCTTGCCCACCCATATCACGTCTTGTAGCCAAGCTAGAGGCGATACAACAGGGTCTGTTTCACATTTTGTATCCAAGCTAGAGGTAGTACAACTTTAACTTTTTTCCTTCTGCTTTGCTCAGATTCATTCAAATACTGTGGGTCAAAATACGCAGCACAGCCCTAGAGGAATTCGTTAAGGGGTCTAGTTTTTTTAAACAGGGTCATTTGTGGGGGTTCTCCAACAGCACCTAGCGGACATGGCGCGGCCCCAACTGCACCGCTCTGCGCCATCTGCGTGCAGCGCGGGGACTTCTTACAGATGCGACACTATTGTACCCTTTACATTCCACGGTCAGCATAGATTGCTGTCAGTCCCAACCAGCTCCCACTGTGAACCCTTTACATTCCACGGTCAGCATAGATTGCTGTCAGCCCAAGCCAGCTCCCACTGTGCTCCCTTTATATGCCGCGGTCAGCATAGATTGCTGTCAGCCCCAGCCAGCTCCCTCTGTAAACCTTTTACATGCCACGGTCAGCATAGATTGCTGTCAGCCCCAGCCAGCTCCCTCTGTGAACCCTTTACATGTCACGGTCAGCATAGATTGCTGTCAGCCCCAGCTAGCTCCCTCTGTAAACCCTTTACATGCCGTGGTCAGCATTTATTGCTTTCAATCCCAGCCAGCTCCCACTGTGCTCCCTTCACATGCCGCGGTCAGCATAGATGGCTGTCAGTCCCAGCCAGCTCCCTCTGTAAACCTTTTACATGCCCAGTCAGCATAGATTGCTGTCAGTCCCAGCCAGCTCCCTCTGCGAACCCTTTACATGCCACAGTCAGCATAGATTGCTGTCAGTCCCAGCCAGCTCCCTCTATAAACCCTTTACATGCCACGGTCAGCATAGATTGCTGTGAGCCCCAGCCAGCTCCCACTGTGCACTCCCCGCATGTAAACGCACCGTCAATACACTCCCCAGCATGTAACCACACCGTCACCACACTCCCCGCATGTAACCCCACCATCACCACACCGCCCTTATGTAACCGTACCGCCACCACACTCCCAGCATGTAACCCCACCGTCTCCACACTCCCTGCATGTAACCGTACCGTCACCACACTCCCTGCATGTAACCCCAGGTCGCCACATTTCCCTCATGAAAACCCACTAGTCATTTGAGGGGGTTCTTTATAGTTTTGGCCGCTCAATGGCTCTATAAGTGGGCAATGGGGCCTGAAATTTATTCAGTGGTACCCTGAAATCCAACGGGTATTCCTTTCATTGTAGGCCTAGCCATGGGTCCTGTAAGTCTATTAGGGCCACAATGGGTATGTTTCTGAACACGGGACAAACAGGGGTATCGATTTTGGGGTGAAAGCCTTCATTTATATGTGTGCTGTACAAAAAAAACTGTTTTTAAATTGACACAATAGCCCAAAAAATGAAAATCCTATTTTTTTCCTTTTGCTTTGCTTGAATTTATTCAAAAACTGTGGGGTCAAAATATGCAGTACATCCCTAGATAAATTCGTTAAGGGGTCTAGTTTTTAAAATGGGGTCATTTGTGGGGGTTCTATATGGTTTTGGGCGCTCAAGAACTCTACAAGTGGGCAATGGGGCCTAAAAGGACTTCAAGCAAAATCTATGTTCTGAAAGCCACCGATTACTCCTTTTATTTTGGGCCCCGTTGTGTATCCAGACATAAGATTAGGGCCACAATGGGTATGTCTCTGAACACGGGACAAACGGGTATCCATTTTTGGGTGCAAGTCTTCCTTCATATGTGTGCTGTACAAAAAAAGCTGTTTTTAAAATGACAGAATTGACGAAAAAACGAAAATCACAATTTTTTCCTTTTGCTTGGTTTGAATTCATTCAAAAACTGTGGGGTCAAAATATGCAGTACACCCCTAGATAAATTCCTTAAGGGGTCTAGTTTTCAAAATGGGGTCATTTGTGGGGGGTTTCTATTGTTTTGGGCGCTCAAGAACTCTACATGTGTGCTATGGGGCCTAAAAGGACTTCAAGCAAAATTTCTGTTTTGAAAGACACTGACTACTCCTTTCATTTTGGGCCCCGTTGTGGACTCAGATATAACAATAGGGCCACAATGGGTATATTTCTGAACACGGGAGAAATAGGGGTATCCATTTTGGGGTGTAAATCCTGATTTTCATGTAAACTATAGGAAAAAAATATGTCTTTAAAATAACAGATTTGCAAAAATATGAAATTTTACTTTTTCTCCTCTAAATTGAATTAATTCCTGAAAAAAAACTGTGGGGTCAAAATACTCATGACACCCCTCAGTGAATACATTAAGGGGTGTAGTTTTTAAAATGAGGTCATTTGGGGGGGTATCTATTATTCTGACACTCATGAGCCTTTCCAATCTCGGCTTGGTATAGAAAAACAAAGTGTTCCTCAAAATGCTAAAAAGTAATGTTAAATTTGTACGTCTCCTAAATAGTTAAAAAAAACGAAAGTTTTTCCAATGTGCGCCCAAAATAAAGTAAACGGGTGGAAATATAAATCTTAGCAAAAATTTCTATATTATGTTTGCACATATTTAAGATATTGCAGTTGGAAATGTGAAAAAATGACGATTTTTTTCAAAATTTTCCCAATTGTGGCGCTTTTAATAAATAAACACAATTTCTATCGGTCTATTTTTTCCGCCTAAATGAAGCACAACATGTGGCGAAAAAACAATGTCAGAATCGCTTGGATATGCAAAACCTTTCTGGTGTTTTTCCATGTTAAAGTGACACATGTCAGATTTGGAAAATTTGGCCTGGTCATTAAGGCGCAAACAGGCTTGGTCACTAAGGGGTTAAATATGAGCCATACAGAAGTTATTCACTTACCTGCTCCGTTGCTGGCGTCCCCGTCTCCATGGCTCCGTCTAATTTCGCTGGCTTCTTGCTTTTTTAGACGCGCTTGCGCTGTGCGGTCTTCTGCCTGGTGAATGGGGCCGCTCGTGCCGGAGAGCTGCTCACCGCGTCGTCATCGTAGCTCCGCCCCGTCACGTGTGCCGATTCCAGCCAATCAGGAGGCTGGAATCGGCAATGGAACGCAAGGAAGGAGAAGAAAATCCACGGTGCACCATGGGAGAAGACCCGCGGTCCACCGTGGGAGAAGACCAGCGGCGCCATCTTTAAAAGAAGAATAGAAGAAGCTGCAGAACGCTGATGCAGGTAAGTGCAATGTGCTTTTTAAAAACTAACCTATGCTTTCTTTTTAACAGACTTTAAATGCACACAAAAGTAGAGCATGCAGCAGTTTTTTCGCATTTGGGCAAAAAAAGGAAACGAAAACCAATCCGTTGAAATCAATGGGTTTTATTCTCTGCATATTGTGCTCAGAAAGTTTGCGCATGCTAACACACGCGTGTAAATGTCCATGTGAAGGAACTCTTAAGCCTGGCTTCACATCGGTGTGTTTGTGTGCGCATTTATGCAGCGAATAGAGCCCTAATGAACGGGTTCGTTCACAAGTGCGCATCTTTACATTTCATGCAAAAAAAAATATGCAGCATACTCTATTTTGCGGCACTTTTGCACACCAAAAGTCCCCATAGAAGTCAATGGGGATGCACAAATATACATGTGATATGCCAGGAGGTGCGTGATACGCTGCGTAATTGCGCAGGAAAGGAACACATCCAGAACTCGTTAGACTAATTCCATACATATTTTTAGGTGACTTGGACATTTTCGTTCCTAAGATCTGAGTTCGACCAACAGACGGGCCTAATGTCACACGATGTCAATAGTAAGTAGCTTGTGTTCTCCCGCGGGGTTTTGAACGATAATTGTCCCATGTAAAAACATGCAGAAACTGAACGACTGGATCAGAATCGTCCAGTTGTTCACTTTTAAGCAGCTTAAAATCCAAACACATTTCTCGGTGTAAGCAGCAGCCGTCCAGTACTGAACGTCTGCTGCTTACAGTGAATGGAGGTGAGCAGAACTCTCCTCCAGCTGCCCCGCCTCCCTGCTGGCTGCGCTGTCAGCGATCCAGCAATGCTCGCTCCTGTGCAGAGCGAGCACCACAGGGATGAATGTCGGGCATTGTTTGCCTGACACTCGTTTTGTGTAAAAGGACCCTTGGACCTCCCTCACACAGGTGTTTTTGTACAGTTTTTAGTGCTGCGCTAAACGCTGTACAACGCACCCATACATTTCAATGGGGCTGCTCACACAAGGCTAAAAATGCTGTGTCTTCAACGCTGCGCTTTAACAGCGTTGCATGTTCTATTTTGGGACGTTTTCAGCCCTGTGTCACCCATTGAAATGAATGGGCAGCGGCCCGGGCTTCCCCTGCACTGACAAATGATCTATTGCTGTAAGCGAGGTTTGAGAACTCTCCTCCAGCAATAGATTGCTGTGATTGGACAGCATGGAGCTGTCATCCCGGGCCGCGGGACCCCACCCCCGATCACGCGATCGCGTTAAACTCAATGGAAAGTTAAAAGCAATTAAAGTTTCAGCTCCCCTTACGGATCCGATCCGTAAGGGGAGCTGAGAGTACTCACCTCCGGTCCTCCGCAGCGTCCGGATCCTTCTGTCTTCTCCCCGGCACTGCCGCCGGCGTCTGCGCGTGCGCGCCAGACGCATTACGTCACGCGCATGCACAGAGAGCCGGGAGGCCCGGGAAATTTAAAAATTCCCTGCTCTCGACTAGAATGAGTAGCCGAGAGCAGGGAGCTGTCACCGGGAGCCGCTGTATGCGGTTCCCGCTCACATGATCCACCATTTTGCTTTTGTTGGTATCGGGTTGCATGTATTGATCGTGTCCTGTATGTGATAGTATAATATAGATATTTTCCCCGCTGTGGTGGTGGCGTTACCTATTATGTCCGCCACTATGTTCGTTGTCACTGTTATTTCCGCCAAATTCTTTTACATCTGTGACTGAAGGCTTAGAAGGGTATTTCAATCTCAGCAAATAAAAGTAATACCTTGTATAATCAAAAATTAAAATTTTCCAATATAATTTATAAGCGACTATATGCATATGCATAAATATATATATATCCTAGAATATCCTAGCATCCCCGAAGGAAACAGACAGGCCTGGACAAGCTGATTTCTCCTGCGGAAACAAAGGCAAACCCCCATAGATTAAGGGCTCACTCAGACGGGAGTATGTGTCCCACGTATTTTTCATATGCACATTTACTACGCCTGTTAAATCCCCAAAAACTAGATAAGGTGCATATTCCGCACCAAAATAGGACACGGTGCAATTTTTTTTCCACAGACGTGAATAAAAAACGCTGGTGTGAGAAGCCCTAGACAAATCAGTGGGCTTTTAGCACTGCTTACTACGCATGTATTTTTCACATTGGGAGACATATGTCCATGTGAATTAGCCCTAAGGGTGTGTGTTCAGAGAAGAGTGCGCACAAGATACAAGCAGACCATGAGCATCTAGAATAGGGTTTTCCAACATTCCTTGGCCAAGTATTCCCTTCTCAAATAAATTACTTAAAAATTCAGCAAAGGTTATCATGGCACTATGTGTTGTACCTACCTTCATCACAATACCAGGACAGACTAAGTACTCCCTAGAGGCAATGACTGTACTCCTTGATAGAGAAATAAGGTGTACAGAGGTGGCAGTCACTCTCCTGCCACACTAGTATTATAAATGGCACATGGTGGGGAAAGCCCTGTTAGGGCCCTAGAAGCTTCAAGGTACATCTCTAGCCCATGAGATACATATATGACTGGCTCAGAGCCAACCATCCGATGGTTTAACCCCTTAACGACCAGCCCATAGTGTTTTTACGTCCGATTAAATTGATACAACTGCCAAAATAATGAAAATTGAAATTTTTCCTACTGCTTAGATTTATTCAAAAATTGTGCGGTAAAAATACGCAGTACACCACTAGATGAATTCGTTAAGGGGTCTAGTTTTCAAAATGGGGTCATTTGTAGGGGTTCTCTGTCGTTTTGGCCGCTCAAGGGCTCTACAAGTGTGCTATGGGGCCGAAATCCCCTTCATGCTAAATTTCAGTTCTGAAAGCCACCGACTACTCCTTACATTTTGGGCCCCTTTGTGCATCCAGACATAAGATTAGGGCCACAATGGGTATGTCTCTGAACACTGGACAAACAGGGGTATCTATTTTGGGGTGCAAATCTTAATTCATGTGTGTGCTGTACAAAAATGCTGTTTTTAAAATGACAAAATTGCCAAAAAACGAAAATCACAATTTTTTTCCTTTTGCTTTGCTTGAATTCATTTAAAAGCTGTGGGGTCAAAATGTGCAGTACACCCCTAGATAAATTTGTTCTGGGGTCTAGTTTTCAAAATGGGGTCACTTGTGGGCGTTCTCTATGTAATGTGCAGGGGGGGGGGGGGAGGATGGAAGAGCCAGGAGAAGGAACTGAGCTCCCGTCCCCCTCTCCGCCCCTCTGCACTATTTGCAATGGGAAGAGGCAGGGCGGGGCTAAGTTCCGAGAATTAGCCCCGCCCCTGCCCCACCTCTCCCCATTGCAAATAGTGCAGAGGGGCGGAGAGGAGGCAGAGAGGGGGGGGCGGGAGCTCAGTTCCTGCTCCTGGCTCTTCCATCCCCCCCCCCTGCACACGAGGACAACGTATATCTGTGCATGGGGGAAGGGGGGAGAAAACCCCCCCCGCAGCTTTAGGCCTCTTTCATACAAGCGTTGCATTCACCCGCACCCGGCTTAGGTAGTTAACCATGTGCTGCCTGCTTGCTGGAGGAGAACCCCTCTGTCTGCTGGGAGTCCCCCAAACTATTGCAGATTTACATGCAATTCACCTAACAACCCTCCATCTGTAACCTCACTGACCAGCAGTGAATGCCCGCAGTTAACTCCTTCATGACTGACCTGGTTTAAGCACTAATGAGCAACCAGTTTTTCAGTCTTTATTTTTGTGCATTCCTGGGATCAGAACTATAAGGGGACTAAAGTACATTCGTGTGAAGGAGCCCTCGGCGCAATTTTATGCATATGAGAGCGAATTTGCTTACCCCCTTAGACTCTAATGGAATATCGGGAGCGCAAATGCACGTAAAAATCATTGCGGTTTCTGCGACCGCTTTTCTGCTAAATTTAGCACGCCGTGTGAAAGAGGCCCTAGGGCTTCGGCAGACGAGTGTACACGCCAAGACTATTGTCGCAGTGGAGCGTATTTGTGCATAAACAAGGTTTACAGTAATCGGGTTGCGCTTGAAATGCCAGTTCACACGCGCGTTCACCCCTTTCCGTGGCATACAGTGGCGATGGTCATCTTCTCCCTGCGACGGCCGCCGGGTCACAACCCTTTCCTGTCATTTTTGTATATAAAACGCAGAAAGATGAGGTGAGAAACACCCTTAGGGTCAGGGGCGTACCTAAAGGCTCAAGGGCCCGGGTGCAAAAGTTCAGCTCAGGGCCCCCCCTTACCTTTCTCACCGCGTACCCATACCTAAATCATGCTGCATACAGCTGCAAAACGAATTTCCATACATGAATTAGCCCTATTACCGCGTTTCCTGCACTAGATGAAAATCACACACACACACCGCTTTTTATTGCGGTATACTGCTTCCATTGATTTGAATGCGATTACTCAGACGTGAGCTCGGAAGCGGTGATTTTTAAGCGCTATCTGTCCTGTATTTGCGTTTTCTAACGCACCTCCCCACCCATCACAATTGTGGGGTGCATTAAAACCGCTTTACCATGCGTTCAAAAGTGCTGCTCAAAATTGAGGTAAAAAACCCACGATTTTAAGCTGTGTTTTCTGAATGCACGTCTTAGAGCAGCCCTAGGCCCCGTGCACACGGGCGGAAATTCCGCTGCCGGATTTCCCGCAGAATTTCCACCCATGGAAGCTGCTATAGGATTGCGTTAGAAAACGCAATCCTAGGCAGACGGCCTCGGTTTGTCCGCGCGAAATCACACGTGGAAAACAAACCGCGGCATGCTCTATTTCTGTGCGGGGATCGCAGAGCCCCACACAGAAACGTCACTCGCCGGCCGCTGGCACCGGTCTGCGCATTTAGGACGGCAACTCCCACAGCCTAGAAGTTTGTATGATCTAGAGCACAGGTGTCAAACAATGCCCGCGGGCCGAATCCGGCCCGCCGCCTATGCAGTAAGTTCCCTCACTCCTCCGTGCTGCTGTCAGTAGGCAGTCTGCTCTCGGCTTGTTCTGTCTAATGCAGACAGTAATAGAGGAGTGCCGATAGCAGACTGACAACGGCCGCGGAGGAGGGAAGGGGAGTGCAGAGAACATGATCTCTGCAGCAAGGAGAGCATCGCTGAGGAGGAGCAGCTGCAGGGTGAGAGCCGTGTGTGTGTGTGTATATATGTGTGTGTGGTTTCTGCGAGTGGATTACGCAATTCCGACCCGCTAATTGGGGGGAATTGTGTAATCCAATGCATACGATTGATCCGTGGATTACCGTTGATCAAGCGCATGCAGAACCCGTAATTCCTCTCCGGTCATGTGTGACCGGCCTAATGTTAGTTTGCTACTTTATCATGTGACCGGGGACCGCTCAACGAGGCCCCCGGTCACTGCTCCAAGCACGCAGCAACCATTGGTCGCTGGGAGCAAGGAGATTTAAAATTTCCTGGGCTCCCCAGCTCCTGCGAATGTGTCTGGCATTTTGCCGGCGGGCGCATACCCAGGAGCTGGCAGGATCCATGGAGGATAATCGCATCTGGATTCAAATGCGGAAGCCTCCGAGAAGATGTTTCATCTCCTCTCACCGATCGCTTCGGTGAGGGGAGATGAAACTGCCACTTTTTAAAGAACTTTTACGTGATCGCCATTATGCATTGGATAACGGCGATCACGTGACCAGTAACCGTATACCGCGGCTCCCCATGACATCTCCAGGCTCTTGGCGACCTTTGGTAGCCAGCAGCAGGGAGATGTTACATTTATTGGGCAATCTTTCACTTTTGCGCATGCGTCCGCCATCATGCTGACGGGCGCATGCGCAGAAGCTGGGGTAAGGTCCACGGATCAACATCCCACCAGGGAACAAATCCGGGACCTTGGGTACGTAATTTCATCCCCCTTACGGATACGATCCGTAAGGGGAGATGAAACTTTAACTTTTTAAACTTTTAACTTTTTTTTTTTTTTTACTTTTTAACTTTATATGATCACCGTTATCCCAGTCATATCTCCCTGCACTCGGCTATCTGTGACAGCCGGGTGCAGGGAGATTTTGAATTTGCCGGGCTCGCCGGCTTCTGCGCATGCGCGCCACATTATTTAGATCCCACATTTTCAGGAATTAATGCAATTTAGATTTTTTTTTTTTTAATGTGTTCGGGTAATGTGCTATTCTAAAATTTTTTCCCCCAAAATCATTTTCATGTGCACTGACACCCCAAAATGGATACCCCTGTTTGTATTGTTTTCAGAAATGTACCCATTGTGGCCCTAATGTTATGTTAGTATGCACAAATGGGACCCAAAATGTAATCAGTACTATGTGGCTTTCTGAACAGACTGTTATGATCGTGTGGGCAGATTTAGCAGACTGCCAACACCATCGTGACCAAAGGACTAGTAGTCTAGTAGTATACATGCACACAGGAAATTCACATGGAATCCATGCCACTGACCCTGTGCTAAAAGGGGGGGGGGGGGGTCGACAGTGGCCCAACCTAAGCGTAGACATCGCCCAAATAAGAGGGTGGCCCAGCGGTCTTCGGAACTGGGCCATAGCTGATCCTAGGAGCCACAGAACAGGACACACGCATGGCATATAACAGACGGAACAGAATACACAGAGATAGAAAACACTGCATACAGAAGCCAAAAATGCAACCACTACTAACAGATAGGCTGATTATAAAGAACAGGTATTACTTGACATTTTAGACAAAACGTGAAGCTAGCGGGCGAACTTCTAAGCTCCTGGTTATACCGCTATTCCCTACACTAACCATGAGTCCAGGAGACCCGGACAACGATCACACAGGAGATCTCTAATAAATCTCTAAACCGCTATAAGCTACATGACTAGGTACAACGGAGTCGTCGCTGTGACCACTTACCCCCCCCCATTACCCCTTTTAACCTAGCTTATCTAAAATAAACACCGACAACTTCTTTTTGGATTAAATTTGGCCACAGCAGCCAATTTTATTATAACATACAACAATAAATCCTGAATAACACTTTTTTAACCCTGATCCTAACTACTATGGAGAGATCCTTGGAGTTCCCCACAAAATTATCTGTCGCCTCACCCAAAAAACAAGGAAGATAGGTGTAACTGTCTCCCGTCTCCTAAAAATCCTGACTCGGGAAACCCTATCTTCCAAACTACGCCTCCCGTCTCCAATCACCTGACTCAGGAGACTCGCCATTTACCTCGAGTCACCAACCTCCCGACCCCGAGGCTATCTAGCCATACCCCGGCTATTAACAACCACAACTTTAGCAGGTAACCCCCTGCCAAACAAGAGGCGACAGACCCACCTACAATTTAAAACTAACCAGAGGGGGGAGGAGGTAACTCTACTAACCCCTGCCTCCCCCCTTACCCCCTCTTATATTGACTCCAAGGACCCCTCCCTAACCGCCACAGCCAGCATGGCTTGAAACCTCAAGCCTGCGCCGCCCTCCACAACAACAAGGCGCGCTCCACTCCCTCCTGAACTGCCTCTAACCACAAGTCCAAACCTATCTCATTTAAATGCACCCCATCTTGTCTCCAATAATTCCCCCTGCCAGACTCTAGGTCTATGTGTCGCACCGCGACCCCCCCATTCCTTCCCACAAAGCGAGATACTTCCCTATTAAGCTTTATTCTCGCTTTGTCTAATCCTCTTGCAGTCCGCACAAACTTCCATACCTGCCTAGGCACGATCTCTGACCAGACCACCACCATCTTCTTATGCGCCGCTAACAATCTCAGGATATCATACCTGATATCCCTCGATAGATCCCTGAAGGGCCTTTTCCCCAAATCATTCCCCCCTGCATGTATAACAACTATGTCCGGGGCCCTGTCTAAAC